>NC_141603.1:58204137-58364137 GCF_047967505.1 Dipteris shenzhenensis
TTCTCTCTTCATCATCTGTGCTAAAATGTCATCATCAAAGCAATTGTTTGTTGGAAAACACAACACCACTCGTGTAGAATATAGCGCAGCTAATGCAACATATATTAACTGAGAAAACAAGACATAAACGCGGTAGGTTTTGCCAAAGCACATCACTCACATCTTGCTTCAGAGTGGGCATGTAGATGATTGAGGTAAGGTCCACCATGCATCCATATGCTGCACCTTCTGGCTGAGGATCTCCTCCAAACTTACACTTGCCTCTTGTCGGGCTTCAGTAGCTGCTCATGGGAGCCCTGCTACTCACTATGCACAGGGAATCATGTTTCTCTTCATTCTGATTATGATCTGCTCACATGAGAGCTCCAACCAGTCAGTGCACGAGACTGATCTTACTGCCCACAAATGGGCAGATTGACAGACTCGGCCTATCCAGTCTGTGTATTTAATGGACAGTAGAGCTGACTGAACTGCCTCTGTCAACCTGTCCCAGGCCAATTAAAGGCCCTACAAAGCAGGCACCTTTGTGCTGGTCCTATTCCAGCTCATCTGCTCTATACCAGGGCCTTTGGTGAGGCCTGTTTCAGCCCCGAGCCAGCCCCAGATCTAGACATGAAGTCATCCCAATGTACTGACCAGGTTGGCCCGATGGGTTGCCCTAAAACGAACTCAAGAAGGATGTACTGTTGCTGATTGTCCATTTTTAAAACTTGATTGCTTGTAGCTTTGAAACTGCCAGTGTAATGATTTTGCTTATGATTATATATTTTTGTGTGCCTAAATTAGAGGTGTTTAAACCCTTTTTTCATTTCTGGGCTTGCTTCAAATTCTTGTTATACTATTTCTTTTGCCCAATGCTACTTTTTTTGCCCAATGCAGAACATGAATTGTGCAGAACTGATGGAGCAAACCCTTCGAAGGGAGAAGGCTTATATGCCTGAGAAGCAGAGAAGGAGCAAGTCAAAGACAAGGCCGCTTGGGGATGGAAAAACGCCTGACATATTTGAGGAATGGGTTTCGTTCGACTCAGAAGTGGAGATGTTTTGGTCTCAAGTTGGACCAAAGCTTGCGCAGGTTGAGTGCAAAAGTTATCCAAGAAGAGGTGTGGTCCATTGCGTGATCACTGAAGAGACAGACATAAGGTCCTGTTTTGCTTCATGCATAGCCGAGCCAGTTACATTTGCTGTTAGATGTGGGCTCCAAGAGCAGCTGGCCTTATGTTCAGCGTCTTCTGTAGGCACAAGCAATGCAGATGTGGGGGGTTTTACCACAGTACATTGTCCATCACTAGAAGAGGAAGATGTGCACAGCTCTGATGGAGAGAGTTCTAGTGGGAACAGTACTGATGGAGATGATTGCCCTCATGATTATGAACTGAAGGACGAAGTGATTCCAGTGGAGGTGAAGACTCCTTGGCAGGTGTATCTGTGCAGGAATACTAGTGTGTGCAAATGATGTCCTCTCAGCGGAAGGCTAAAGTTCGCAATGCTTTGTCGCAGACATACTTGTATATGGTGTTGGAGGAATCACAGTACGGTATCTTGACAACCAAAAATAGGTCGGTATTCTTAAGGCAAAGTTTTGATGGAACATTGAAGCGATTGGAAGCTTCGCGCACGATCTGTTATGATGATTCCATTGGGATTAGGAAATGTTTTTTATTCATGCTGATGAAGGCCAAGGAGGCTGATGTATGCCCACTTTCTCAAACGTGGACAACCCAAGAGGGTGAAAAGTGGGTTCCCCCACAGAGGGGCAAAAGACAATCTCCCTTTACAAGAGAAAAAATGCAGGAGGTAGCAAAGAAGAGGAAGCAACACCGGTCATCAAGAGGAAGGACAACAGGTAGAGGTGAAACCAGTGGGAGGACAACAAGAGAGGATCTTCAGATTTTTTTGGATGAGAACATTGTACGGCTAATAGATGAAGATGCCGTTGAGCATGTAAGTTCAAAAGTCAATACATCAGAAGAAGAAGAATGGCTTGTTTGGGCAAAGTCTCTCAAACAAGTTGATTTGGGATACTTGCACTTACACAAGGTAGTAAAAAAATCAAAAAGGTGCACTGTCTGGAAAGGAGAAGTCCAAGGTTTGAAAGCTGCTATTAAAATATATGATTTAAGTGAGAGTTTAGATGAACTGCCAACTTTCTATAGGGAATTTTGCATGTATGAGAAGTTGGACAGCCTTCAAGGGTCGACGATCCCTTATCTTATTGACCATGGCTTAGTTTGGGAGGGATTTCTAGGATTTTTGGCAATGTCATGGGTGGGACTGGAGGTAGTAGTAGAAAAGCTGTCCAAAAAGGAGAAAGGACGTTTGGTGTCAGGATTGGCATGCCTCCATGGCTTGGGAGTTGTACATGGAGATTTGTGTCGCTCAAATGTGCTTCGTGTAGTAGACGAGGCAATTTTGTTTTCATTGACTTTGAAAATAGTAGGGTTGCTGATTCAAAAGAAGAAATGGAGGAGGAGTTGCAAGAGCTCCAAGCTATGTTAGGCTTGTAGTGCTTGGATTTTCATATGTATAGAATAGAGACATGTTTACAGCTAGTAGATACTTGAAGAATGTAATAGTTTGAAACATTTGAAACATATAGCATTTTAAGATACAATTGAAGGGTGGCTTTACAAAATTTAAATATTGCCAATGGATGCCCAATAATCTACTTCTGTTTATATTGTAGTGTGCTTTTAATTTGAACTGTTTGTCATGTGATGAAGGATGAAAGATAAGATATGGTGATTTGGCTCCCAAGAAAATGTTTTTTGGGTTGCTTTTTTCTAATGAAATTAAGCCATGCTAAAAAAACAAAAAGTTTTATAAAAAGCCAGTGATCTTTGCCTATGTAGCAGAATTACAATCCCTAACCATGAGAGGAGTTAGCTTTTCCTTTTAAGTGTGAGAATCTCCAGCTCGAGCCTTTCTTCTCCCAAGCATTTTTCTTCATTCTCTTCAGCTACTCGTGCAAGCTTCACTTTTCCCTCACCATACCCTTATGGTGGCACATTGATACCCTCCATTGCTTCCGTGAAGAAGGCCATGCCTTTGTTGTGGCTGGCTTCCCTACCCACCCCCTCTCTAGCTCTTAGCCAAAATCGCCTCTCACTTTTCCTTCCATGACTCTCGTCCTTCCTACAATTGCCCTCGTTGCATATCCCATCGCCATCACACGCTCGACGGAAGGCATGCACACGCTCTTCTCTGATACACGTCTACCATTGTTCTGCAGCAAGCTCTCTACTCCACCACACGATTGGGGTCCTAAGAAAGAGAAATGAAGCAAACTGCTTGTCGAAGGAGGCTTCGGCAGTGGCCTTGAATCGGATTGATGTTATTAAGATACGATCATGAACATGAAGACAGAGGCAAGGCAAGAAGCTTAATGCTGGCTTTATGCCCAACTGATGCATTTGCCATCCAAAACATGCAGCCATACTAACCAAACTTCTAACAATGGTCATCCGAGATGTGGAAGCAAAGGTCTCGTCATAATCAATTCCTTTCTGTTGTGCATAACCCTTTGCAACCAAAAGCGCCTTGTACCTATCATTGGTACCATCTGCCTTCCGCTTAAGCTTGAAGACCCACTTGGTGCCAATGGCCTTCTTACCTGCAGGCAAATCCACCACATCCCAAGTATTATGTTGCTCAATGGAGGTGAGCTCCTCCTGCATGGCCTGCATCCAATGCACATTAGCTTGTGCATCCTCAACACAATCAAGCTCCTCCTGCGTACCCAACCAAGCTAACTGAACAAAGTGTCACTCCCTTGTCTCATGTGAACTAGGACGAGTTCTACTAGGTAATGGTGCAGAGAGCTTACTCTCCTAGAGTGTAGTATGCAGCCAACGAGGCACTTGACGTGCTTCTTGCAAATCTAAAAGTTCTTGATCAACTGCATACTCCACTTCCTGTGCATCAAGAGGCTTAGGAAGTAGGCTGAATGGAGGCATCTGGCCCATTAATATGCGGCTACAAACTCTGATTTTGAGCATGTATGTTAGCATCATCAACTATAATGGGTAAGAGACCCTCAAATACATCATGAGATTCTTTGGCCTGCTGTATTTCAAATTCAGCAAGGGGCTGAACTGAGTGTTCATATAAAATGACATCTCTACTGACAAAAATCCTGTGTGTCGCAGAATTATAGAGATGGTAACCCTTCCTCTCTTTGCTGTAGCCCACAGAAATGCATCTGACCGCCTTAGCATCCAACTTGCCTCTCAATTCTTACGGCACATGTGCATAGGCCAAGCAACCAAAGACACGAAAATAATCCACTGTGGGCTTCCTGCTATGCCATGTCTGAAACAGTGTCATATTCTTTAAGGCTTTAGTGGAGCATCTATTTAGAACATGTGTGGAGCACATGATAGCCTCCACCCGAAACTTATGAGGCAGCTATTTCGCTTTTAACATACACCGTGCCATCTCCATGAGTGTTCTATTCTTGCGCTCACCCATCCCATTTTGATGAGGAGTGTATAGTGTTGCATACTGCTTGAACAATGCCATGATCCAATGAAATCGCAGCAAGTGCTTTTGACATATACTCCCCTCCCCTATCAAATCTAAGAGTCGGCAACTTGCAACCACATTCATTTTCGACCATGAGAACAAAATGTCGAAACTTGGTAAAAACATCGGACTTGGCCTTCAAAACGTAGATCCAGGCATGTCTTGAGAAGTCATCAATAAACATGACAAAGAACCAATGGCCTCGCAATGCTTGTGTCCTCATAGGCCCACAAACATCACTATGAACAAGCTGCAATTTTCGAACAGCCTGAATAGCCCCATCCTTTTTAAAGGCTTGCTTGTGGATCTTACCAAGTATGCAACCCTCACACATATGCTTTGGGGGAGTCTCTAAATTAAGGCAAGGCATCCCCCAATTTCAACTTACTAAGTGCCAAGAGGTTGCCAAGAGGTTTTTGATCTGCACTTGCTTTGCCACTTGTTGATGGCTACTTTGAATGAGCCCTTGCTTGAAAACCACCAACGTTAGCATTCCCTTTAGGCTTAAACTTGGAAATAAAAGCCTTTTTACCACCACGTTGCGCCATGTTCTTGCACGTATGCTCCTACCCATTGTTCCTACTGCACATTCGCCACTGCCTTATACATTAATAATTCTAACAAGGGGGAGCAAGAAGGTGGTGGAGAGGGGTAGGCAAGCAAGGCGGGGGACTGGTCAGCAATGAGGAGCAGCTGCAACAACATCGAGATTTAAATTACACTTACGTGTTTAAGACGTTAAGCTTAATTCTCACACAAGGGTGGTATGAAAAATAAGAAGGTTCAAAGGTTACTTTGCTTCGTTCGCATGTATGAAATAAATAATTGAAAATGCATTTAGAGAGTCTTACCAAATGTAATTAGGAAACTTAGACAATCGCCCCAAGTTGCTCTAGAGTCAAGAAAATTGGTTCAAATTGAGAGATGTAAGCTTAGAAATCTTGGATTGGCTTATTTGAAAGAGCATTGAGTTACATATATAAATATAAGGGTTTCAAATCTTCATGCAAATCATTCCTTTTGCGTAAATTTCTAGCTCTCATGTGTTCTTGAAAACGAACGAAAGTTGTTTAGTAAGTTTGCCCTACGTGAAGCATATTGCTACTATGGAAACCTGTAAATAATGTAAACTACTTGGGTTGTATGAATATGACTACGAGGCTGCAAGCTATGGAGAGGTTTCTTTCTGAGATGCCTAAACCATGTTTACTAATAAGGCTTTAAATTAGACCATCTATTAGGACCTTTCTAAAATCACAAAGATTATTCAAATTTGATATTGCCATAAAATCCAATCTATCTCTGAAACTATCTTCTACTTTTAGCAGCTATTTGTGACTTCACTCAGTCCATCAGTTTGTGGATAAAAGGAAGAAGAAAAACTCAAGTCAGTGCCGTTTTCAAATAGATCGTGCCAGAAATTGCTAGTAAACTTGGACTCTCTATCTAACACAATTGACTTGGGCATACCATGCAGCCTAAGGATGTCAGTGGGCTGCCTCTTGTGCTTTTAGTTGCTTCCTGCAGGGGATGAGATGAGCTTGCTTGCTGAATCGGTCAACCACCATCCATATCATATCATGACTGGTGTTGGTGTGGGGAATCCTTGCGATGAAGTCCATGGCAATATGTTCCCAAGGCCGATCTGGAATAGGTAAAGGCTGAAGTAAACCTCTGGACTTTCCTCTATCATACTCTACTTTTTGGCAAGACAGGCAAGTAGAGATATAAGGAGTCATATCTTTTTCATGTGAGACCAACATAATTACTTTCCCATGGCTTAAAAAGTGGCAATTACACCTCTATGACCAGCATATATCCATCACGGATTTGATACTCTAGGTGAATGTCTCTGCCTATTAATGAAGCCCAGATGTGAGAGAAGTTTGGATCATCCTCATAGAACTCTTTGAGCAATGTAAGCAAGTCACGGTAAGTGGTAAACATATGATGAACCCTAGGTCTATGAGAAAGCGCATCAACTATTACATTCCCCGTTCCTAGTGTATACTGAACTTGGAAATGGAAGGATTGCAAGAAGTTTGACGAACGCATACGTTTATCTCTTACCAAAGGCTGCTTGACAAAATACTGGAGACTTTGATGGTCAGTTTTCACCAGAAAGTCTACTCCCAATAGATAATACTTCCAAAGTTTTAGGGCTAGGAGCTCCTTCTCATAGATGTCAAAGTGTAACTCAACATCCTTCAGCCTCAGTGCTTTTCGATAATCTATTTTTGGGAATTTTGGTTCACAAGCTTTGTGAGATTGTAATTTTTCGAAATATTTATTTTGAATCAAGAGAACTTAACCATATGAAAGATTGCACGAATTTGAGGGGCGAAGATGCCCCCCCTCCCATGGAGTCCATGATAATATGTTCCCAAGGCCAGTTTGGAATTGGTAAAGGCTGAACTAATTCTATGGACTTTCCTCTATCATACTTTACTTATTGGCAAGACTGGCAAGTAGATATATAAGGAGTTGCATCTTTTTCATGTTAGACCAACATGAAAAATAACTTTCCCATGGCTGAAAAAGTGGCCATAACACCTCTATGACCAGCATAAGGAGGATTGTGACATTCGTCTAGAACTTTGCGTTTAAGTTACCTAGTGATACACAGTTTGTCCATCATGGATTTGATACTCTAGGTGAATGTCTGTGCCTATTAACTAAGCCGAGATGTGAGAGAAGTTTGGATCATCCTCATAGAACTCTTTGAGTGTTGTAAGCAATTCATGGTAAGTGGTAAACATCTGATTAACCCTAGGTCTACAAGAAAATGCATCAGTGACTACATTCTCCTTTCCCGGTGTATACTGAATTTCGAAATGGAAGGTTTGCAAGAAGTTTGGCCAATTGAGCATATGTTGATCTCTTTTCAAAGGTTGCTTGACAAAATGATGGAGACTTTGATGGTCGGTTTTCACGAGAAAGTCTACTTCCAATAGATAATGCTTCCAAATTTTTAGGTCATGCAGTAATGCTAGGAGTTCTTTCTCATAGATGTCATAGTGTAACTCAACATCCTTCAGCCTCAACGCTTTTCGACAAACTTTTTTTTCGGAATTTTGGTTCACAATCTTAGCGAGATTGTAATATTTCAAAATATTCATTTTGAATCAAGAGCCATTCATAAAATTCAAGAGAACATAACCATATAAAAGATTGCACAAATTTGAGGGGCAAAGACCCCCCCCCCCCCCCCCCCCCCCTCCTTCCAAAAGGCCATGCTAATATGTTCCCAAGGCTGATATGGAATAGGTAAAGGCTGAAGTAAAGCTCTAGACTTTCCTCTATCATACATTACTTTTTGGCAAGACAGGCAAGTAGAGATATAAGGAGTTGCAACTTTTTCTTGTCAGACTAATAAAATAACTTTCCTATGGCTGAAAATGTGGCCATAACACCTCTATGACCAGCATTAGAAGATTGTGACATTCTTCTAGAACTTTGGGTCTAAGTTGCCTAGTCACACAATTTGTCTTGCATGAAAAGATATCCATCACGGATTTGATACTCTAGGTGAATGTCAGTGCCTATTAACGAAGCCCATATGTGAGAAGTTTGGATCATCCTCATAGAACTCTTTGAGCGCTATAAGCAGTTCATGGTAAGTGGTACCCTAGGTCTATGAGAAAGCGCATGAGTGACTACAATTCCCTTTCTCGGTGTGCAATGAATTTTGAAATGGAAGGATTTCAAGAAGTTTGACGAATGCATATGTTTCTCTCTTATCAAAGGCTACTTGACAAAATATTGGAGACTTTGATGGTGTGTTTTTACTAGAAAGTCTACTCCCAACAGATAATGCTTCCAAAATTTTAGGGCATGGACTAATGCTAGGAGTTCTTTCTCATAGTTGTCATAGTGTAACTCAACATCCATGAGCCTCAGTGCCTCTTTTTGGGAATTTTAGCTCACAAGCTTTGCGATATTTTAATATTTTGAAACATTCATTTTGAATCAAGATCCATTCATAAAATTCAAAAGAACATAACCATATAAAAGATTGCACCAATTTGAGGGGCAAAGATGCCCCCACCCTTCCCACCTCAACTTCTTTGTGCTCCAACCCAGGTTGAACCTTCGTTCCGTGCCTCTCTTCTCCTACTAGGACAGCCCCTTCCTCTCCTAAGCGAGATTCCTCGATTTGTTTTATTGGTATGGCGGCTTCATGCCTGGAACAAGAGGCCCCTCAAGACGCCCCACTTCCGCAAGCCTACCAAATAAACTTGACAGAGCAATAGATAGCAATAGTGAAGGAGCTCGCACAACCGACTACTCCCCGCTTCATAGTTTATGGCCGTGTGGTTGGGTTCTCCCCTTCGCGAGAGAGATCAAGGACTAGCTTCAGGCTACCCTTTGCCTGAAGGACAACCATATCATAGAGGTGGCCCTCATGGGCAGAGGTATCTTCATGCTCAATCTCTCCACCGTGGAGTGGTGAGCGGTGCTCTCCCTTGTGCCTTGGTTTCCCAGCGACACTTCTATTCCTAGGATTGGCAGTAGAGATGAGGCTTTGTGTCTTGGATTTTTTGGCTCACTTTGAATGGGTCATGCAGGACACCTTTGCAGATGTAGTTGCAAGTGCAGAGGTCCTGCGAGTTGTGTTACAGTGCATGACCCTTCCTTGATTCTAGGGTTGCTTGAGATTGTGACAAATGTGGGGATCGTGTCCGAAAGGGTGGTGGTCTTAGGGCAGCCCAATCGTCGTTTCGGTAGTGTGCCACCTCCATCGGCTTAGGTGCCAACATCTAGGGTAGGAAAGGTAGCACCAGTGGAAGGGAGTTGGACAAAAGAAAAAAAAAAAAGGCAAAGAAACAGAAGAGCAAGAAAGGAAGTGGAAGGAGAGGGAAAAAGTCAATGCGCACCAAAAGAGAAGATCTAACAAAAGGCAAAGAAAGGGAGGGAGGTGGTGGACACAGTCATGACAAAGGCCACCACCGAGGAGTCGGCCCCTTAGGTAGTTTCTCCTAGTCCTTAGCCTCCTATGTCCCCACCCCATGTAGTTGACACTTTGACCCTTCAAAGTTGTCAGATCCCCACCCCCTATAGTTGGCACTTCAGTCCCACAGGTCTCATAAGACTATCACCCCACCTCGGCTCCTACCTCAACAACTCCCTCTTGAGTTCTGCCGTGTTGGACCGTGGGATTAGCTACACGTAGGAGGGAAGGGAACCTTCCCCTGGTGTCTATACATTTCAATCTTCATTCTCCATAAGGGGACGGACTATAGGATCACTCCTTTGGCCCCTCTTGATGGCCCATCCTCATCATTCACTTTCCCTCAGCAAGGGGAATGAGAAGTGGTTAGGGGACCTCGTTTGGGACATCATCGAAGAGCAAACAAAGTCCCATATGGAGGCCTCGATTGGTCTAACACGTTTGGAGCTTTTGTCACATCTCTAGACTCATAGGACGGTGCAAATCAGGTGTTGATGGTCCACGAAGAGGTTCCATGTGCAGCTCATTTTACATGCTCGTCTCCAATGGGTGTACCCCCTAGATGTGAAGGCTTGGACACCAACAACTGCAAGGTACCTTGGAAAGGACAAATCCACTCTGTCGTACGCCTTCTCAAAATCCAGAAGGAACCCAAGGTGCTGCCCACTCCTAGAGCAATGGATCTCTAGGGTTTCAGCCTTCTACAGGACCGCCGCCACCAACATTGTCATCATAAGAGGGAGGTTGGGGAGCGGTTCAACATTGAGCATTCAATTAGGCAAGGATGTCCTCTTGCCCCCTTCTTGCTCCGCAGTCGGGCTACATGGTTGCAGGGAGTTGGCCTTTTGCTTCAGGATGCGGCAAAGCTACTTGATTGGGAGTATGTAGATGACACAACGCTTTGAGTGCAGGACAACGAATGCAGATGACACAACGCTCTGTGAGCAGGACAATGACATTATGCTCGAGAGGGTGCGGCTGGCCCTGGATACTTTTTGGCTGCACAACAGGTGCCAGCATAAGTCGGTTGCTTCTCTCATGGACTTGAGTAGTGGGAAGTCCACTTACACTTCACGTGGATTCCCAAGGGACCAATGTTCTGGTACTTAGGGTTCCACATGGGTCTGGACATCACCCCAGCTTAGCAATTCTTGCCGATCTCCTTGAATCCATCCGTAGGAAGCTGGCATTCTGAAGTAGTGCCAAGCTCTCCCTTGTTGGAGGCGCCTTGATAGTGAACCAGACCCTTCTCGCTACGGCACGGTATGTAGCCTTGTGCTAGTGTGTCTCGCGGGCCTATGTAGCATAGTTATGAAGGCTGTTGTAACTTTCTTTGGGCAGGGAACAATGGCACGTGTGATACCAAGGCCCGAGTCGCTTTGCAGGCTAGATATCATTGATCTAGAGCTTCATGTCAAGCCTTATTGGCAAATTGGTTATTCGTGGCCTCACTCCAGGGAGGCAGACATGGAAGGTTCTCATGTAGGAGGAGCTCAGTAATTGCACATCGAGGGGAGGCAATGAGTGGGTGCCCTCTCTTTGGTGGATCTTCAAATAAGCACCTACGATGCAGCCTCGCTCGTCCTTTATGTGGAGCCTTCTCTTGGTTTGGCAGCCATTTACGGCATAGTCTCTCACAGGTTCCTCCCTGCAGCCATGCTAAGATCGATATACAGCCCCTCATCTGGAACAACTAAGTCCTAGATGAGGAGGGACAGCAACTAGGCGAATAGTCCCATATCCCTTGTGCAACTTGGGCAGCTGGACCTGCTCATTCTTTGCATACTTGGCGAGATATATTTAGGCAACTTGATGCGGCAACCCTTCCTATTGTGGTAGGTGGGAGACGTGGCACAAGTGACGTGGCTGATGACGTGTCCTGATGACGTGGCCTGGTGGAGCAAGTGCAATCATGGAGGCTATGGTTGTGGGAGGGCAGCACCCTTGCAGAGCTTGATTGGGATCTAAGGGAGTGGAGTTGGCTCCCTACAAAGGAGTCGCAGTGTCTGGTTCATTTCTTTGCCTACAATGTCAGAATTGGCAGGAGGGTGCTGCGGAGACTACAGGAGTGAGTTCCCACTCAGGCTCAGAGCTGGTATGGAAAGGGCATCTCCCTCATCTTCCTCAATTCGTTTTGGCACACTCTTTGCAGTAGTTGGAAGCCCTGCTGTATCTCTTTCTTCATGTGGCTCCTAGCACACGGCAGGCTACTAGTGGGCAATTGGCTCATGCAAATGGACCATGATGGGGACTGCCAAATTTGCTTGAGACACATCATTGAGACCCCAAAACATTGCCTTTGGGGGTGTACCCGAGCCCTACATCATCGAGATCTCAAAGCATTGCCTTTAGGGGTGTACCCGAGCTCAAGAGGTCTTAGTGTGGCGCTTTCAGCACACTGGCGAGAGTTGTCCCAGAGTTAGGGTTGGTCACTTTGGGAGCTTTTCGTTGGCACAGTACCACATGAGGCAGGCACATAGCCTACGAATATGAGCCTCACGACTCTGTCTACCTCATCACCCAGGGCACCTAGGGACGTGAGGCTGGTATTCCACTACAGTTAGGGGATTCAGATGCTGGCACATAAGCTCGTCATCCCGTATGGGAGATCATTGGCAACATAGTGGGCTGGCATATCTGGAAGGCCCGTTGCCCACAGGTGCTAGGGGAGGAAACCCCATGAGTGGCTCGCATCCTAGCTGATATTTGGAGCGGGATTGTTCACTTTCTCAGAGGTCAATGGGACCAAATCCAAGGAGATTCCAAAGCAGGCAAAGAGAAGAGGGATCGGTTTCTTCACAATTGGGATCATCTCTCCTGCATGTCCTGCATCCCATGAACATCGTCTTGTGCATCAAACTGTTGGAGAATGGTTAAAGCCTTCAATTTATCATGTGTGCCACTATAACTGTTAAATTCAACCGCAACCCCACCTTCCTTATAATCTTTATCCTTACACTAGGTGTCAAATCCAAAAATACATGTGGTTGCAAAAAATGAGCATTCATACCACTGCCAACACCAAGGCCTCCACCAACATTAGGCATAATTAAATTAGTTGGGTCAACCCCATTTCCTTGCACAACATGTGTTCTTACAGGAACACCCATATTATCAACCATTTCTTTTTGCATTCCTAGCACATACAAATAATTGCATGCATCAAAATTATCATACTAGCTTGGTAACCCCCAATCATAGGTGTTGAAGCATCTTGAAAACACTTGGGCTCATCCTAATCCATGAGGGTACCCAATCAAGCTGATCCCACAAAGTGTGATCCCCCGCCTTAAGTGTCTCTTTACGTGGTCTGCGTAGCAAGAGTTTGTTTGCCTTGAGCATCCAACAAGGCATATTATGTGCTTCCTACAAAACCGATTGCTCCTGAGTGACTGGATTATCCACTTCTTACTCGTAGCCTACGAGTATGAGCCTCACGACTCCATCTACCTCATCACCCAAGGCACCTAGGGACATGAGGCTGGTATTCCGGTACAGTTAGTGGATTCAGATGCTGGCACGTAAGCTTGTCATCTGGGATGGGAGATCATTGGCAACATAGTGGGCTGGCATATCTTGAAGGCCTATTGCCCACAGGTGCTAGGGGAGGAAACCCATGAGTGGCTCGCATCCTAGCTGATATTTGGAGCGGGATTGTTCACTTTCTCAGAGGTCAGTGGGACCAAATCCAAGGAGATTCCAAAGCAGGCAAAGAGAAGAGGGATCGGTTTCTTTGCAATTGGGATCATCTCTCCTGCATGTCCTGCATCCCATGAACATCATCTTGTGCATCCTGAAAACACTTGGGCTCATCCTAATCCTTGAGGGTACCCACCCAAGCTGACTCCACAAAGTGTGACCCCCTGCCCTAAGCGTCTCTCTATGTGGTTTGCGTGGCAAAAACCAGTTGCTCCTGAGTGACTACATTATCCACTTCTAACTCGTAGCCTACGAGTACGGCCTCATGACTCCGTCTACCTCATCACCCAAGGCACCTAGGGACGTGAGGCTGGTATTTAGGCACAGTTAGTGGATTCAGATGCTGGCACATAAGCTCGTCATCCGGTATGGGAGATCATTGGCAACATAGTGGGCTGGCATATCTGGAAGGCCCGTTGCCCACAGGTGTTAGGGGAGGAACCCCATGAGTGGCTCGCATCCTAGCTAATATTTGGAGCAGGATTGTTCACTTTCTCACAGGTCAGTGGAACCAAATCCAAGGAGATTCCAAAGCAGGCAGAGAGAAGAGGGATCGGTTTCTTTGCAATTGGGATCATGTCTCCTGCTTGTCTTGCATCCCATGAACATCGTCTTGTGCATCCTGAAAACACTTGGGCTCATCCTAATCCATGAGGGTACCCAACCAAGCTGATTCCACAAAGTGTGACCCCCTGCCTTAAGCATCTATCTACGTGGTCTGCATAGCAAGAGTTTGTTTGCCTTGAGCATCCAACAAGGCATATTATGTGCTTCCTACAAAACTGGTTGCTCCTGAGTGATTGCATAATTAGTGTCCAGAAATGGCCGTTTCTGGCCCACGGAAACCGAAACGGCCGTTTCCAGAAACGGCATTTCCGGCTGGTCAATTTTCTGAGGCACATGTTCTTAAGCTGAAACAGCCCCTTATTTTCAGCTATTTTCAGCTATAAATCACTACCACTAGGATTTCGTTAGATTTTAGGAGCAGGCTTTGCACTTACCACTAGGATTTTGTTAGATCTTTGGATCTGATATGGATTACGTTTTGTATTGACTACAGACTACACTCTACACTTGATTGATCGGGATTTGGCTATCGTACTTATGTGACAGCATTTGATAGCCGATTGTGGAAGTTTTGAGGTTCAACGCTAGAGTTTCACCAAGATGTAAATATCCATAAGATTAATAAATTTGAGTAGCTTTGGTCAAGGTACAATTGACTTTGGCCAAAGTATTGACTAAGTCAAAGAGACATGATGAATGGGTCTCGGTCGAAGAAGGTTGGATTTGGTCAAAGAGACTTGCCCACGATGAAGAGCTTTGACTTTGGTCTAAGGGTCTCAAAAGGGTTGACCTTGTAAGAATTTAAACTTCCATTTTTTAAGATAAGCCATATGTATACACATTCTTCTTGTCTTTGACATGAACACTTTGAAATTAAACATAGACAAAAAGTTTTTGCACCACATATGCTTCTCAAATAGCTTAGATTGTGTATGAAAATAACGCAATGATTCGAGATTTGTCTACACTATAAATTAGATCCCAACAAATAATGCTTCCAAGTGGTGAGAGCATGAATTGCAATAGGCAATTTAATGTCGTTGTCAATAAATGCTTTTCCACAGGATGTAATATGTGACTACCACATGCTTCTCAAATAGCCTAGATTGTGTAAGAAAATAACACAATGAGTCGAGATTTCTCTATACTATGAACTAGATCCCAACCAATAAAGCTTCAAGTAGTGAGAGCATGAATTGTAGCAAGCAATTTAGTTTATAAGTCAATAAATGCTTTTCCATAGGATGTAATACGTGACTTTCATAGGTCAGGGCTCGGTCCATGCATAATAACTGCTTGAATACCACTGTTGCCATAAGATTCCACTTGAACATGAGCAATTTCCTACAAAATAGGCAAAATCAACATCGGATCTAAAGTAAGCTTCTCCTTCAGTGTCTTAAAAGAAGCTGCCTTTTCTTTCTCTATCCAAATAGGCATCATTCCTTTCTTTTGCAACGCATGCATGGGTGCAGCAATCTCTACTAAACTGTAGATGAAGCGTTGATAATATGAGCATAATCCAAAGAAACTATAGACTACATGCAAATTCTCAACTCTTAAAAGCTTCCACTTTTGGTAGGATCCATACGACCTCCCGCCTTTGAAACAATATGCCCTAGAAAATGAATTTCATTCGTGAAAAATTCTCTTCATAAAACAACTTTTCCCTTTTTAGTTGAGAAAAAGTAGTAGCCAAATAATATATATGCTCCTCCTCAACACAATCGTTATCATCGAAGAATATACAAGCAAGACCTCTATAGTTTCAAAAGATTATGTCCATCAAATAGTTGAATGTAGCATGAGCATTCATAAGTTTAAACGACATCATAGATCTCATATAAACCAAAATAAGTCTCGAATGCTATTTTATGCACATCTTTAATTGAATCTCATGATAGCCACTTTTCAAGTTCATGTAGTTGTATACTTCACATCCCTTCAACTAATCTATGATATCATCAATCTTGGGAATCAGGAGGTAATTTTGATGTTTTTCTTATTCAACATGATATTCAATACACATATGCTAGGAACCATCATTTTTCTAAACACATATGCAATAGTCAATACACACACGCCAAGAACCATCCTTTTTCTATACAAGCAGGATGGATAGCAATATGGAGACGATCTACTCTAAATTAGTGCAAGTCAATAACTTGATTGATAATTTGTTCCTCTTGCACCACACTCGCCCTAGAAGGTGGCTTATTAGGTGGGATACTGCCAGGCATCATGTCTATACCATGATCTTCTAGCCTCTCAGGCATAAGCTTGCTAAGCAAAGAGCTAGAAAAACAATTAGCAAATTGATTTAGAAATGCTTCCCTTTCTTTTTCTAACTTAGAAATAATAGTGTACTCAATACAAATACCATGAGTCTTCCATCTATATGTAACAATAATTCTTCTCTTACGACCTTTGGTAGTAGCATCCTACCGATGTATCCATGTCATTCCTAAAAAACTATTGCAACCATCCAATGGCATAATATTAAAGTCCTCGTATAACAAGAGTTTGAATGTGCAACCAAAGCTTCCCAATTATCAAAGTGGGAGTGCATAATTTAGGATTTGCCATATTAGCTTAGTGGTCCCATTTCATTTGCAATTTAGGGGAAATAAAAGTAGCTTTAAGTCATGGGTCAAACAGAATTAGAGTTGTATTATCTCTCACCTTGCTCCAAGCTTTATCAATTATGTCTCCTTAGTGTAAGATTTCTCATTGATCACATCTGACATCAATCCTCGATTGGCTTCAGGCTCTTGCCTTTTTGCTCACCTTTCTCATCAGTGTGAATTTCCTCTTTCTGCTTTGGATAGTCCCAAGACACATGTGTGTCTTCCCTACAATGAAAACATTTATTCTTAGGCATAAGAGTTTTTCTTTCTTCTCGAGACAAATAATTAGAATATGTCTTGTTTTGCCTCTAGGTCGCTACACAAATGCAACCTTAAAAGGAATCTTAGACTTCTTGTCCTTATTGAATTTTTATTTCTTCTTGAGACAAATAATTAGAATACGTCTTGTTTTGTCTCTAGGTCATTACACAAATGCAGCCTTAAAAGGAATCTTAGACTTCTTGTCCTTATTGAATTTTTGCTTCTTAGTGCCTTTGAAACTAGTGGTCTTACCTTAGAGTAAAGCATAGGCTATGTTTGCATTCTCTATCAACTGTGACATATTCAACACCTATGTTTTAGTGCAATAGTCTCTGATATCTTTGGGCAATCTGCACCGAAATTTTCTCAGCTACTATGAGAGTGGTACTCATCTCGATAGGAACAAATTGGAAACAATGCCTCCCAAAACTTCTTATTATAGTGCTTCCAATCTCTATAGTTGGCTGAATCTAACTTGTGCGATGTGGTCTTAACATCTACCTCAAATGTGGTGGTGAGCCATGCGGTTGAAACTCTTGCTTGAATTCCACCCAAAGTGGTGGGTGTTTTACTATGCAACAACAAAGCAGTCCACCACTGCAAGTCATTACCCTTCAAGAAAGTGGATGCCCTTCAAATCTTAGAATATTCATATAATTTCCTCCAGAGTATGTGGCATCAAACTGTTGGAGAATGGTTAAAGCCTTCAATTTATCATGTGTGCCACTATAACTGTTAAATTCAACCGCAACCCCACCTTCCTTATAATCTTTATCCTTACACTAGGTGTCAAATCCAAAAATACATGTGGTTGCAAAAAATGAGCATTCATACCACTGCCAACACCAAGGCCTCCACCAACATTAGGCATAATTAAATTAGTTGGGTCAACCCCATTTCCTTGCACAACATGTGTTCTTACAGGAACACCCATATTATCAACCATTTCTTTTTGCATTCCTAGCACATACAAATAATTGCATGCATCAAAATTATCATACTAGCTTGGTAACCCCCAATCATAGGTGTTGAAGTACCCTCCATACATGCATACCTATGTGTTGTACGTGTGGGGTGACCATGGCATGAAACACTGACCCTCCTGCAAAGTATCCTTGTTGCACTAGAGGTTGGGGTACATATTGTCGTCTTGGACAGATAGTTTGAAAATAACTTCCTTGAAGTGCACCTGGAGTAGCAATTGTTTGTCACACAAGAAGACTTTGCCCATTGGGCAATATTGGTGCTGATACTTGAGTAGCCATCCTGTTGCCTCTTATTGGCATCAAACTCTTTATTATTGGCATCATACTCCTTACTTCTTGAAAAATACTTCATGTTTCTGGGTTGATGAGTAGAATTCAAGAGTGTAGCAAACCATGGATCCTAGAGTAAAAGTACTCAATGTGACATTGAACAACCATGAATTAAACATACCATCCACTGCCACTACATCACTACCCACTCGATTTCAGAGACCAACTTGAGCATTACCCTACAAATCATCATTCTATTGAACACTATGCTTTGGCTCTTCAAAAGAAGCTTTTGAGAGTGTCTTCATCTTCTTCATGTGTAAATGACTAAGAGCTTTCATGATGTGACATCCTTGATGTTATGAACTTCTTGTACTACACCTCCAACTAATAGTACTTGCAAAAGAGACAACCACATGATCACCTCTTTAGAAAAAGGTGGTATCCAAGCAATGGTACCATCAAAACTGGCCTTCCATTGACTAAAGGGTAGTAAAACTAGATCTTAAGTGATAGGAAGTTGTGGATGCGTATAAAATTTCCACCAAAAGATGTAGCAAAGGCCCAAGGAAATCTAAAATTGGCGAGTGGGAGGCATATATGTAATGTAACAACATCATACAAGCCTTACACATGGTGTTTAATAAATACCACAAATATATGTATTATCAACCTTAAACTGTGGACACATATTCATAGATTTAAAAACTCCACCAAAATGAGATTTGCACATTCTACCAATATCTAATATTTCATGGTATTCTTGTATGTGTGTACCCTATTTGCACAACCATGAATGTTATTTTATTAGTTGTGGTGCCACTACGCTATAACAACATGCCTACATGTACACATCTTGATTTTACATGGCTCCATAATATGTGTTCTTTCATAGAGAGGTAAAATTGCACTAGCACAATGCCATTTGAGAAATTTGTTGAGGAATTCTATGACTAAGTGAAAGGCCCTCATACTTAGATGTAAACTAAAACAATGTACAAAAATTGTCCACCTATTTTAGGGATTTTGAGTGATATGAAGGATGATGTACTTAAATTATTTTGTATTGGATGATTTTACTTGGAATGTGGTCCCATATCTTGAGGAGGTTTCAAGTTACTCTATCTAGGGATCCTTGAGCAAGGTGCAAGCACATGAGCACTAGTTTTGAGTGGTGGAAGCATGATTGAAGAACCACTGAAAGTTAGTCATATCGTATGTTGCTTTTTTGGGTGAGAAAGTTTGGAGTTCAAACTCGATTTCAAGTCTAATTCTTGAAGTGAGTAGTGACCTATGGAATTCAAAGTCACCAAAATGAGATATATATGATTCTCTTTCAACATTGACATGTACACGAAGCTTTGATGGATTGACATATTGTTTCCCATAATGAAAAGATAATGGATTGACATGAATCATGACTTTATGTTTGGATTCTTAAACAAGGTGCAAGTGTACGAGCAGTAGTTTTAGTGGTGGAGGCTTGTAAGAGCCAATGAAAGCTAGTCATCTTTTATGTCAAATTATGTGTGAAGGTCTAGTGTCTTAAGTAGTTTTCAAGGCTATATCATGACCTGAGTGGGAATAGTAGACAAGAGTAGCTAGTGGGCTAGTCTATAACTATTGAGAAGACAACACATCATTGAAAAAGCAACATATGGTCAAAAAAATGAATCATATCGTAAAGTATACATAAATTCAATACTTTCAAGTAGCATTTCCAAATCCTTTTGTCTTTGGACTTCTATGTCTATGTCTTGCATGTGCATTCGTATACAATTATTCTATGTTTCCACATGATAAGTATAGGTAGATATATAATTGTAGTTGGTGTTTCCACATCCTATTGTGTTTAAGATTTTTTGTCTATGTTTTATATGGGCTTGCATTGAAATTCAACGTACCATTGTGTTTGGCATACCACATATCAAGTCCTATTTATAATCCAATCATTAATCATGATCGTGCCCCAAAGATCTTGCCAAAATGTATTGCTAAATAGGGAGCATTCGAGGCACTTGTGATAGAGCACTTGGGTGAAGTGCAAGTCAATGTAGTGAAGAGTCATAGGGAAAGGGTTATGAGAAGCTACACATAAGTATTTAACAGAGAGAATATTGAATGCTTAAGCATCTTAGATCAAAAGATCCCTTAAAAAATCCCATTCTTGACATTTTAGATGGATACACAGAATTTAAAGATGATAGTCTTCCTTTGTTGATGGAATCACTTGGATGAATGCAAGTGGCATTTAGATTGGGTATTTTGTTTTCCAGTAGACTTTTTTTTTGGCTCCCCACATCAACCCTATGTGTCAAATGGGCTAGATTATTCTATTTACAAGGGAAATGACATGGCATTTTTGAAACCCACATAACAAAGATATAATGAGATAATGGGAACAATGCTTGATAGTGCAAATTCACAAATGTCTAAACCACATATTTTCTTTGTGGCAAATGAAGGATCTATGGCTTTTATCCCTCCTAGGTCAGCCACATGTGGTTTTTATGAGAACCCATTGTAGCGGTCTTTGTGGCTCTATGATGATCACTTTAGAAATTCTTTTTCACATAACCTAAGTTTAGGATGAGCTTATAAGAATATCTCCAGAGGACAATATGCCATCATGGAGGCATGTGAAGCACATTAGTAGTACTCTACATGGATGGACCATCTCATAGCTAAGTGATTACATTATAAAATGATGGAAGATATGATAAAAAATGGTGGTGATGATTCAAATACAATTAGCAATTTGAGTACAAGGAGAGGTCAAAAGGCAAGGAGAAAAAATTTTGGATATAGATGTACTTCAAACTTTGAAAAAAGACCATGAGGTGCTAAACATTATGTAGACCTAGAGCATGATCCCACATTGCCTTGGAATTGTAGGATAAAATTTTTATCGTATTCATATAACTCAAAGGCTCTTCATATTTGTAATGCATGCTATCATAGATTTATTGAGAAGGTTTTCCACAAGCCTTGATTATTGCTTCATACTCTATTGTTAAGTTTTTTGTCACTCTACCTCATGCTTAACGTGTCATGGGGAATGGAATGATGTGCCAATGAGGTAGCTTAAGCCCTATTCTCACCATAGATCAATGAGAGCCTCCATTTGATGCCGATCTTTGGGTGTCACTCCTCCAAACCTACATAAATCTTCTCTATATGTTTCTAAATGACAAGGGGGTAAAGGGGATGAGAGGATGAGAGGATTTTGAGCATGGCGAAAGGGGGAAGCATCAATGTAGCAACAACAAAAAGGAAAAGGAAGCAAGAACAACCATCCACAAGATAAGGGAGTGGAGAGAACATAGCGTGTATTTCTTGCAATGAAAATTGAAGATACATACACAATACCTTTTTAGGATGTAAGTCTAACCCCAAGAGCCTTCTAGACCTAATTCTACTAGACTACTCATATGGTGTCCGAATTACATTCTGACTAAAGCAGTGTATAGATCCAACCATTATGTTCATTTCATTGTCACTTGTACCCAAAGAAGAGAGAACACAGAATCCTTTTGGATTCTTTTTTTTTGGAACCCTCTCCTTTCCTTGCAATGGAGAAATGTATTCAATAATATAAATTTGACCTTACTCTCGAATAGATCGCTAATGATAGTATGTCAGAGGAGATGAAAAAATCTGTCTATTATTGAAATGTTGACCCTCTTCGGCATAGCTCACTGGCAAGCTATGTCTGGAGGAGGCAATTTTTTAAAAGGAGTGGAAATTTTTAAATGTGAAATTTTTTTAAATAAGCTACACCCTAAGTTGTGGGGAATGTGGGAATGGAAGTTCAAACTTATTAATTTGCATTATCTTCATAATTAAGGAGAATTAGAAAGAGAGGGAGAGAAGAGAAAGCTGTTTTCAGCCTCCACCTTTGTGTGTATTCCCCCATTGTGTATGTGAGAAAGCTGCAAGTGAGACTCTTAGAGAATGGAGAGAGGTTAGTAAATTTAAAGGCTTCTTTGCTATTGTATATGGAACTGGTCTTACTCATAGACTGGAAATGTCTTTTTTAATTGGCCCAGAGATGCTTCCAAAATTTGTTATCTTTAAATTTAATTCAAGCAAGAAATTAAGAGTTTGATTTGGATTGTTATTGTGGCAAGTCAAAATCACTAAAATGATGCATTTCAACAGGGCACTGAATTGAGGCTAATCCAGTGGCTGCTAGATTAAATCTATAAGACCAAAATCACCCAAGCGTTGAATTATCATTTTTAACTGAATTCTATTAAAATTTCCAATGACCCCCAGCATCCTAAAACTGCCAAAATCACCCTAAAAACAACTCTTAGTTCATCTAAAAACAACCATTAATTAAAAAAAAAAGGCTTATGATTCTGAGGAAACCATTGACGAGCTTTACAAGTATGCCAAGTAGTTTGTCGATTCTAATGAAGAAGAAGGTCTTGAAATCGCAACAAAACCTTCCATCCACCTACCAGGTTCTATTGATCTTGAAGAGCTTCTCGAGCAAGCCTTTGATTAGGATGTAGGTGTAGAAGCCTCGTCATTGAAACCCACCCACAAAAGATCTATCTCTGAGTCCTCAGCACTAGTCTTCAATTGATGTTGTATATATGAGTAGGCCGTGGGCCAAGGGAGTAAAAGTTTAGAAGGCTAGAGGAGAGGACTAAGAGGATTAGGATCCTCCCTTCAAAAGGTGCATGTATAAAAGCCAAGTCGTTTGACTTTGGTCTCCATTCTTCCATGTAAATTTTGAGTAATAAAGAACTTGGAGCTTCCTTCACTTGTGTAGTGTTTCCATTGTCTCTTCTTCCCTCTTACTACTTTGTTGCATTGCTATGATTACGTTTTCCCTTTCACTATGCTCACAATTTCCTTTCTCTGCTCTCATTTTCCCTCCCTCCCCCTTGAGTGGAATGCACAAGAGAATAATCTGAGGATGATGGAGTGACGATGTTGTGAGATCATGTGAATGATGGCTCTCACAAGGAGGTAGCGATGGTTGAGCTCTTCATAGCGGCTTGTTTGGATGATCCCCATGACACATTAGTTCACTGATCGAGCTTAACAAAGATGGATGACCCTAGTCCACCCAACAACCCCATAGAGATGATAGAGGACCATGAGCATCAACAAGCACATTTGGTTGCTAAAAATAAAGAATTGTGCCAAAAGATAAGAGATGCTTGCAATCACATCATGAATAAGACAGATTCATTGGATTCCTTAAAGACAACTTACCTCGCAAGGGTCATCTCAGAGCTTACAAACTACCACTACTACCATTGAGGAGAAAGACACGTGTATAGTTAAGGCCACGTACATGTTTCTAGAAAACCACATTGATTTTGAAAATGCTCTACTTTTAAGGTGAGCTTACCCTAGAGGAGCCCTAGGATATCTATTGCGCCTAAGTAACCAGCATCCCCTCATTTGTAATCTTCAAGCATGGTGCTATACTTTGACCAATAGCCACCTTGTGGATGAGGAGGATATCATAAACCTCTCTGTGCCAGATGATCTTACTATATTTCCCTTTGATCTTGTAACTATAACAAGAGGGTTACTATGGCCAGAACGGCCTCAAACTAAGATGGTCTTTGCAACCCAAAAATACCTTGAATCTATAGACTCAAAAATATATGATCCCTTGGGAATAGTATACCTTCATAACAAATAGAAACTCTATTCCAAGGACATACATCAAATGATTCAATGATGTTTGATGATATCTATGTACAATACCTCATAGGTTGTCCTATGGATACTACTACCGATCATAAGCCCAAACACTTTGATAAAGATGTAGTCCTTGACCCCAACAATGATATGAATGTTGATCCAAGAACTTTCACACACTAATGCACCCATTGATACCACCAAACCATCCACTTCTACACAACCGAATCCACCAACCATGAACACATCCTCCACCTCACAAAATCCACCACTTACAAATAGTAACACCGCATTCACTTCTAAAATGCCACTGTTACCACCCTTGGTACTTAATGCACAAGCCTCACATGCACATCCACTTAACCCACAACCACCACCAATTTTGGATCCTATTAATAGCCACGATGGGGGCTTATGGGCATACTCTGTCCTAATGACAATCTTCTAGCTGAGTTGCCATATCATGAATTGGACCAAGATAAGAATCCACCACCACCATTTCACTTCATGGAAGAACCCTTCTCATTACACAAAAATCCCAATAAAAGAATGAAGCATAACACTAAGATACCTAGATCATACGATAAACAATAGGAATACTATGAAATGGACACTCCACACGATGCTTACTCTATGGTCCTCATTATAAATAGAAAGTATAAAGCATTATGTGAGATAACAACAAGAGGAGGTGTAGGGCACTTAGATGAAAATATGTTGTCGAGACAAAGTAGAACAGAGGCATGCAATCACATTGGACAATTAAGTTCCTAAAGAAATAATATTTCTTGATAATATATATACATGCCCAGACATCAATCAGATTAGATCCTTAGTACATGCCTTATAAGAGGAATTGGTCCTGGGCTACCTTCAAAATGTTGCAGCAGAATGATTCAGACTATCAATATAATTTTTTGCTTCTTTCAAAATGGAATGTAGCCACGTCTCTTGGGCTCTCTACAAATCTACAAGAATGGGCTGATCATTGGAGTAAGGTCTTTGATCTTGATTTTATTGCCACTTGTAAATATCTTCAGTTGATAGTCACTCTTCTATGGAACTACCCACCCTCAAAAGAGGAAGAATGACAAAGGATCAAATCAAAGATTGTATTCAACATCAACTGTGGCCTGATACTTAAAAAAATGGTCCTCCTATACTATAGAGTCCAAAACCTTCATGCATATCATATTGCCATTTTTGAAAATTTTTGGAGGCCATACTGTACATTTTGCAGTAAAGACTACCAACTCAGTCGCTACAACCCACTGCACTAGATCAAGAAGGAGCACCTTTATAGCTCATAAGAGATTTTGAGGACGGAATCTACATCAAAAAGGGGGGCATGTTACACCTCTGACCTTCCCACATCTACTCCAATATTACAATGTAAATAGAGCAAAATACCGCGTGTTTAGGGAGCCATCATTTTGTTCCCAACACTACAAGTAGACCAAGATGGAAAATGCTTGCCATTTTGGCCATGGAAATGTAAAGGGAAGCATGGAAAAGGAGTGCTCTAATGTGCTAGGGTTAGGGATTAACCCTAAGAAGCTTTGGTTGCATTCTCACTATTGGCAATCAAAGAGCAAGAAGCTTCCATTCACGTGTGTCTCCACCTTGTGGTGTACTCTCTTATTGCTTCTACTCCCTCTCGTGTGTGTTGTGATTATGATTTCCCCTTCACCACACTCACAAATTGATTCCTCTCTCTCTCTCTCTCTCTCTTTGAGAGTGCTCTCATCAGAAGCAAGAACGGAAGAGGGAGAGAGAGAGACAAAGAGCCACACAAGTTTTAGTGGGTGCAGAACCACCCTAATCTTCTTTTTCATTCATTTATATGTGTTTGAGTATTGTACATAACCGGGGTAAAGGCACAGTGACCTTTAACCCCCACAACCTCCCACTTAAAGGACAATGTCCCTTTAAGGGAGAACAACCAGTGAGCATACTATCCAATGCACATCAATACACGACAATACTCAAACCGCTGACTAGGTAGACTCTTCGTCAGCATATCTGCAGGGTTATCATCTGTATGAACCTTGACAAGCTCTATGCGCTTGTCCTCAAATACCTCCCTGATGAAATGGTACCTGACCTCAATGTGTTTGGTCTTTGCATGAAAGACCGGATTCCGTGCTAGCTGAATAGCACTCATGGAATCACTATGCAATCTCGGTACACCTGTATAAATCCCCAAATCTCCCACTAGCCGATCAAGCCATATAGCCTCCTTGCAACCCTCTGTGGCTGCAACATACTTAGCCTCTGTGGTAGACAAAACAATGCACTTCTGTGTGTGAGACATCCACGACACTGCACCACCTGCAAAGGTGAACACATAACCAGAAGTGAATCTCCTACTATCCGCATGCCCTGCATAGTTTGAATCTGTGTACCCAAGTACACGCATGTCTCCTCTACCAAAGCAGATGCACATCTCCTTGGTACCCTTCATGTACTTCATGATGCACTTAACTGCCTCCCAATGCCTCTTTCCTGGATTAGCCATACACCGGCTAACAACTCCCACTGCAAATGCAATGTCTGGTCTAGTAGCTATCATAGCATACATAAGACTCCCAACTGCTGATGCATAAGGGAACTTGGCCATCATGGCCCTTTCCTCATCTGATTTGGGACTATCTGTATGACTCAGTTTCACATATGGAGGCAATGGAGTACTCACTGCCTTCCCTCCCTCCATATTGAAACGCTGCAATACTTTTGTAACATACTCTTTTTGTGAAAGCCAACGGAGTTTCCTCCTCCGATCACGCGTGATGCGCATACCAAGAATATGACTTGCAAGTCCCAAATCCTTCATATCAAAGGCCTCATGCAACTTGGCCTTTAATGCATCTAGCTCATAAGTATTCTTGCTAGCCAATAGCATATCATCCACATATAGTGCCAAGATTATCATTATCCTTAGCCCTTTTAGTGTAGAGGCAGTGATCAATTTCACTTCTCCTAAAACCCTGGGACCGAATGAAAGCATCAAACTTTTGATACCATTCTCTAGGCGCTTGCTTAAGACCATAGAGACTCTTCTTCAGCTTGCAAACTAAATGTTCTTTGCCCTTTTCTTCAAAGCCTTCCGGTTGTACCATGTAAATTTCCTCATGCAAATCCCCATGCAAGAAAGCTGTCTTGACATCCATCTACATAAGCTCCATATCCTCTGATGTCACTAGTCCAAGCATGCATCTAAGTGTGGTCATCTTCATAATCAGAGAGAATATCTCATCAAAGTCCACACCCTTCTCTTGCTTGAACCCTTTAGCGACCAAACGGCCTTGTACCTAGGCACATCATCACCTGTGACCTTCATTTTGTAGACCCATTTACATGGCAACGCTTTCTTTCCATGTGGCAAAGAAACCAAGTCCCAAGTCTTATTCTTCATAAGTGAACTCATCTCTGATTGCATAGCGCACTCCCACTTGCGTTGATCCTCGTGCATCATAGCCTCTCTGTAGTAAGAAGGCTCCCCGCAATCAGTAAGCATCACATAGTCTACCCCTAGAACAAACCTATTAGGTGGTCTAGACACTCTAGATGATCTTCTCAAGGGCATTTCAGCTTGCTGTCCCACCTGCATATCAGCACATTTGACTCATCATTTCCACCAATAGATGATCCATTATCTACCCTTGATTGTATACCTATGGGAGTACTTGGTGGTACCATTTCTTGCACATTTGGTGCATGGACAGCTTGTTGTCTATCAATATATGTAGGTGGATTCACATCCTGGAAAGTGATTCTCCTCATTTCCACATCCCTCATGGGTGCCTTATGCATCTTCTTCTCATTGAAGACTACATCATGGCTGTGTATGATCTTCTTTGGTTTCGGATCCCAGAGACGATAGCCCATCTCTCCACTTTCACCATAACCCAGAAAGATGCATTTCCTAGACTTAGGATCTAGCTTCTTTCGAAGCTCTTTTGGCACATGTGCATATGCCTCACACCCAAATATACGCAAATGAGAGTAAGAGGGCTTCTTGCCACTCCATGCCTCTTTAGGAATACCACCATCCAAACTTTCCTAGGTGATCTATTGATCACATGCCCTGCAGTCTTCATTACCTCAGCCCAAAAACCACCAGAAAGACTTGCATTGGAAAGCATGCATTGCAACCTTTCTTGAATGGTACAGTTCATCTATTTTGCAACTGGATTTTGCTCTGGAGTACGAGGGGATGTGAGCTCCCTCTTAATCCCACGTGTATCATAGAAATGCTAAAAGTCATGAGAGAGATACTCTCCACCATTGTCAGTCCGTAGGCATTTAAGCGTTCTACCTGACTGATTCTTAACCAAGGCCAGCCATTTCTGAAATGCCTGGAACACATCACTCTTCTGAGCTATAGCATAAGCCCACACTTTCCTAGTTGCATCATCAATGAATGTCACATAGTATTCAGCCCCGCCTAATGACCATGTAGGCATGGGACCACATACGTATGAATGCACCCAATCAAGCTTTTCAAACTCTTTCTTTCCCCTTCTTTTATGGGCTGATTTAGTCTGCTTCCCATAGAGACAATGTTCACAAAATTCAAAATCAGAGAAACTCAAATGCGGTACATAACCCAAATGGCATAAGAGTTTCATTCCACTCTGGCTCATGTGCCCCAACCTACAATGCCACAAAGAAGTGCTTGGCTGCTCGGTTATTGCAACAACATGATCAAATACCCCTGATACATGTAAGGGATACAAAGTCCCACACTTGGCACCCCTGGCCAAAAGCATAGAGCCCTTCTAGATTTTCCAACTCTGAAAGCCAAAAGTGGTGTGAAAACTAGCATCATCTAGCTGACCCACTAAAATAAGACTCTTGGTCAACTTAGGCACATGTCTCACATGTTTCAAAATAAATGTAGACCCATTTCCAAAAGAAAATTATGTCACCTACTCCCACTATGTCACATGCATAGTTATTTCCAAGATGCACACAACCTGTCTTCCCACTGTCATAAGTGGAGAACCATTCCCTATGGGGAGTAACATGGAATGAAGCACTAGAATCCAAATCCAATCTTGGGAATATGCATCATCTGAAGTGGTAAGCAACTCTGCAGATAAACTAGACATGAAGAGAATGTCATTGTCACTATCATGTGTGACTACATTGATCTCCTCGATCTTCACTTTTCCTTTGTCCTCCCTTGGACTCTCTTCCTTCTAATTTGCACCCCAATTTTCATTCTTTTTCTTATCCTTTTGCTCTCTTTTCAGCTTATAGCAATCCTTTTTCATATGGCCCTTCTTGCCACAATGGTAACACTCAATGTTCCATGCCTTGGATTTGCTATGAGACTTCCCTCTTTCTTGGGACTTCCCCCTGAATTGTGATCTACCTCTTTGCACATTTAGGGCTGCATCATGCTTGTTGCCATCCATAGACTTCCGTCTAATCTCCTCGGCCAACAAGCTACCCACAACATCATCAAATTTTAGTACTCCACTAGGTGCAGAGTTACTGATAGCTGTACAGAAGGTATCCCATGAGGATGGCAATGAACATAAGAGAAATATTGCCTGAGTCTCCGCATCAAAATTCATCTTTTGAGCCTAAAGCTGGCTGGTGCAGAGTTACTGATAGCTGTACAGAAGGTATCCCATGAGGATGGCAATGAACATAAGAGAAATATTGCCTGAGTCTCCGCATCAAAATTCATCTTTTGAGCCTAAAGCTGGCTGAAAATAATATTGAATTCATTCAAGTGAGAAGCAATGGAGACCCCTTCCTTCATCTGTAGCTTAAACAACCTCTTCATGAGGTAAGCTTTATTAGAGGCAGTTTCCTTTACATAAGTGGCACATAGTTTCTTTCACAAATCTTCCGTAGTCTGCTCATTTACTACTGTGAAATAAACTGACTCTGCAAGATGAAGTCTACTAGTAGATTTTGCTAATGCATCCAACTCATTCTAATCATCCTCAGACATATTTGTAGGCTTAGCTTCAATCCCTGCCAAGGGTTTAATTTGCTTCTTTTGAATAAGCACATCCCTTATTTGTTCTTTCCACAAAGAAAAGTTTTTCCCATCAAACTTTTTAATGCTAAAAAACTCCTTTTCAGACATGGAAGAGGATGCCATGATGCAAATGAAGTAAAAATCCCAAATGCTAGTGCCTACAAGAGAGAATCACACCAAATACCAAGTGCACCCAAATGTGTGCCACAATAGAGTGAAATATCACCAAAACTCATGTCTCAAAGCATCTGACTCATGTGCATATACTATGCATCCATATGAGCAAATCTGGCCCAAAAGAAAATGCCAACTGCAATGGCAATCCAAAATGCCAACAAGTGCCAAATGACTCAAGCATAAACACCGTCCACTGGCATATGCATTAATGATATCTCATCCAAGAGCGCATAGCACTATCAGTGCATCACCTGCAATGTGTCAAAGCTGTCCCTCAGCATAAAATAGCATCCATGTGCAAAGCGTCCATAAAAATAGCATCCCACAAGGCTATTTGGGCCTATTAGCGCATCCAATAAGGACCGCAATGCATCCAAATGGCCTATAAATCATCCACTATAACCCAATGCACACCATGAATGAGCGCACACTACTCAAACTACAACCAGAGTGATCTGCATAAGGTATGCTCAAGAAATCATAGTCCCACGGTAATGACCACTACTGAAAATAGAACCTAAGATGCCTCAAAACATGGGTACCATTGCATAATCGGACTCATCAAGAAAATCTACAAATATCTCTCTTCTACTGGAACTCCAAAATCCCAACCGATGAGTGAGAAATGGGAGTCAACACTTATCCACTGCCATGTGGCATAAATCTAAGGTTTCAAAACCTTAGAATGAAAAATGCATAACAGAGAGATGAAATCGAATACACAGAGATCTATAACTCTGAAAATCCTCCATCGGATCGCATAAGAACTGACAGGTAGGGGTTTTTGGGCATCCGGAATGCAATGGGACAGGCGGTTTTGGAAACCGTGGTCTCAATCACTGGGTCCAACACACGGACTAAAAAACGTTCTTGGAAACAGAGCTGTTTGTAAACTCCACCGGAGTGTGAATGATGAGCAACATAGAAGTTTTAGGACTCCTGAGTCCACCAGAACTGACAGATCTGCAAATGGTTGCTCCAAACTTGAGTTCCAACACCCGGGCAAAAAAACGCAGAAACTGACACAGTGAGTCAGAAATCCAATGAAATGATCCCAGATTCAAGAATGAAGGTGTTTCCAAGCTCTTGAAGTGAAGTGGGGACCAAAAGCAAAGAATAGTTGCCTCTATAAATCAATACGGAGTCTATGTCATCGAACGGAACAGGGAAAAGCTCAAAAAATGACATTTTCTTTGAAAACACTTAACAGGCTCTCAAAACCACTTCGCAAAACCAAAGTGACTTTTCCAAAGGTTCCTCCAAGGTCTCTACACACTCGGATGCAAGTAAAGTCACCCACAAAACTTCCCATAGAGCTTCTCCTTCCTCCCATAGAGCTGCTGAGCTTCAAGCATTCACGCATGCTCAGCTAGATCACCCGGGCTCTAATACCAGTTGAGAGTGCTCTCAATGGAAGCAAGAATGGAAGAGGGAGAGAGAGAGAGATAGAAAGCCACACAAGTTTTAGCGGGTGCAGAACCACCCTAATCTTCTTTTTCATTCATTTATACATGTGTTTGAGTATTGTACATAACTGGGGTAAAGGCACAGTGACCTTTAACCCCCACACTCTTCTCTTTTTTCTCCATTTGCAAATGTTGATTGAGTGAGATCAAGAGTGGGATTGACACTCTCACCGATGGGATTGTTGTGGTTGCTTTCGAACAGAGCTTGTGTGAAGGATAAGCTCTTCACTAGCTCCTAGCAAGATCCCTATGATAGTTGAGTGGGAAAACCTTAACATGGAGGCAAGGCCTCATTGGATTCCTAACAAGTTGAGACTAGTTACCACTACAGGTGTTGGTGTAGGTATGTTGGGACATCCTTGTAGAGATGGTCCACACCACATTTGTTACAACTAGGTGTAGGTGTTGCACTTGGTGGTGGGGCTGAGGAAGATGTTTGTTTGGGCAATGTGGTATCCTATGATTCTTTTGGCAATGGTAGCATCCGATAAGAATCGCCTAGTCTTTGTAGGGGCACTTAGACTACTTATCCATGCCTCTACTGAGATAAGGCTATAAGGATTGGTGCTTAGAGAGATCTTCACAATCCGCGATAGCAACTATCTCCTTATACTCCTCCATTCTTCTCTCCTGTGATCCCACCACTCACCCCAGTCCACCTTCCCCTACCACACATTGTTCACCACCCCCTGTACAGTTACCCCCTACCTCGCAACCCCATGATGATGCCCATGAATAGTTAGATCTCCCCCCTCTCTTCAATTTTGCCTATACAAATTGGAGTACTAGCATCATCACTCACTACATGAAGATGGACTTGGAAGGCTTTGAACACCTCAAGACAACATGGGATCATGCCTTGTCCAACCAAACCACAAGCCTACGAAACCATAGCCCACAACACCCATAAGTTCACTTGCAAATGGATCGCAACTAATCCTTGGAATACACGCGCTGGTCTCCTCCACCCCGATCCTAAATCTTGGCCCCTTGATGTTGGGGTCATGGGAAATCCCCTAGCTCAAACACAACAAGACAAGTGGATCATCCATTGCAACCAACCAACCTCCATGCGGATCAACCCTAACTACATGCTCCATACAGGACGCCCTTGGTTCTACTTCAAGAAACTTTAGGGGCAATACCCTGATGGTCACCTCCACCAAAATGTATACATACATCACCAACTTTTGTAATGCTTACCACAAAGTACAGAAACCAACATTCATAGCCGCAAGCACCTTTTTGAAGATGATCAGCTTCCTCATGTGCGAATACAAGGGATGGGGTCTCAAATCGGTTCAAGGGCATGTTAACTTCATCCAGATGGGTCAACCTAGGAACATGCTTTCCCTACACTTTTTAAATCCATGTTTGTACACCTACCATAAGTGCACCAATTGTTGCAATTAGCGGAAGTCTATTTAATTGAAAGAGAGAGAAGAGAAGAATGTGCATTTATGGTTAAAAACATTGCTTCCTTAATAAGTAAGTAAATGTTGGGGCTTGCTCCTTGTTGCATAATAACGGTTGTTCAATGTGTGTCACTGTGATCCTATGATCATGTTCCAACCAATCTTGAGGCATCTCTTCTACCATCACTTGTTTCATCGGAGTGATTCTTGGTGGAGGTGGTTGAGCCCTAAAACTGGTGATGGTAATGGCACATTTTGTGCTTGGTATGGTGTTGGATTGGAGTTTGTAACTCCTTGCATCGTATGAGTTGATTGCATTGATGGAGCTGGTAGTGCTAATTGTTGTGGGTCTCGGTTGATATGCTTATGTATGCACTAGGGACAACATTCTAGGATACCTGCATTGTGATGTTTTGTGATTTTCCCATCTAACACAATGTCCACACCACAAGGCTTGCTGGCTCGCACAAAGCCTTGGACATTTATTGGATGGATGATTTCCTATGCAAACTCCACACCAAACCATGTCTCTCATCTTGGGTACAAATGTGGATTACCTTGGGTATCTCTCTGAGCTGCACCTTTGGCTAGAGGATTCAACCTTGCCACGATAAGATCTACGAGCTCGTCTATATTCATACCCTTCATGTCTTAGGATGTTTCCTTAGAAATTCGAGATGAATCCACATCACAGTATTTGGATCCCACGATCAAGGGTATTGATGTTACGTTGGTCTCGTTGTCCTCTCTCATGTTATCTCCCAACCTAATTACCTCCTTGCTACATGCTTCGAATGACGTAATATTCAACACTGTAATTTGGTCATGCAGGTTAGGACTTCTTGATACCAATAAGAATCGAGGTAAGAGTTGTTCATCGCTGAGCCTTTCATGGGCTCACATCTTGCATTCAATTGTTTGGTTTTTGCTATGTAATCTCACAAGGAAATTTTATCCTATTTTATTTGATTCAACTGATTAATAGGACTCCATTTTGGTCCAATTGGAGAATAGTCTAAATTAAACGCTCCTTTTAGGGTGGCATACATATCTTTCTCTTCAGGCTTGCGAGCTTAATACTAAGCCCCTAACTTGCCATCTAGTTGTTTTCTGAACCCTCCTATTTTGTCACCATCAGAGACATCTCCAAAGGAGGCATACACTTGTTCAAAGTGCTCGATGTAGGTGATAGGATCACCTTTGCCCTAGAATTTAAAGATCAATTTTGCTATGGCTATGGACCTATTTACGGACCCATGATTGTCTCTAATTGCAGGTGCTACAGCTTGCGTTGGAGCCCCCCTTCCTATAGCCTACACTAATGCTCTCAATGCTTCATCTCAAAAAACCATATGATGAATAGGAGGTGGCTGTGGATATGGCATTTGCGATTGACCATAGTATGGACATGATGGTTGTTGTGGCCTATGTGGTTTTTGAGGTGGAATTGGCATTGCGTATTGTCCCACATTAGGATCCACAAAGAATGATGCACTTGGCACATCAGTCAATGGGTTTATCGTTGGATATTGAGGTAAACACAGGACCCAATGTTACCGATTAAACCTCAGCGTTGGCTTTTGATATGCCATTATTGTGGTTGGGGGTCTTGGGATTTGTGGTCCACCTTGGGTTGATGGTCTTGGTCTAATTGGTAGTGGTGAGAACCTTGAGGCAAATCCCTCAAGTTGTTGCATATCTTGGTATTGTTGAAAGTCTCTCTGAGGTTCGGATGGTCTAGCTTCCGAATCAAATCGAAAGGTAGTCCCTTCCCTAGAGTAGATTTTGAGACCATAAATTTGTTTCAGAGGGCGGGTACTCAGCCTCGGTAGAAGAAAGAGCAACTGTGGGTTCCTTCTTGCTGACCCATGACACAACTCTAGATCCAAGTGAGAAACAGTACCCTATCACTGATCTCCTATTGTCCACGTCTCCTGCCCCCAATCCGAGTCATAGAATCCAGTCAAGATGTTGCCCTTGGTATAGGTGATGCCATAATCAAGTGTGTATTTCAGCACTCACATTCCTGCCCTCCAATGGTTCTCCTGGGGCTTATTGGAAAACTTGCTAACTCCTTGCTAAGCACACCAGTCGCAAAGCTGATGTCTGGCCATGTGTTGCACAGGTAGATCAAGCTGCCCACAAGCCTTTTGTACTTCGCTTCGTCCACCAGTGGTGATGAATCCTCATTTGAGAGCTTCGCATCCACCTCCATAGGGGTACCAACTGTTTTGCACTTAGCCATGCCAAATGCTTTTAGTATCTCTCTAGCATATTTTAGTTGTGAAATGAAGATCTATTTTGGCTCCTGCCAAACTTCAATCCCCAAATAGAAATGCATCAATTCGAGGTCTATCATTTCAAACTCTCTTCCTAGCAAATGCTTCGTATGTGAGATCTTCTCTTCATGGTTCCCTGTTATGACAAGGTCGTCCACATAAAGGACCACAATCATACACCTGCCTCCTTCTCTGAAGATATACAAATTTGCATCAGATGGCTTCTCTTGAACCCATTTTGCAGAAAGTAGGCATCAATTCACTGGTACCACGCTCGTGGGGCCTGTTTCAGCCTGTAAAGTGCCTTCTTTAGTTTGGTGACTTTATCTTTTGAACTGGGGATCTCAAAACCTGGTGGTTGTTCCAGTATACCTCCTCCTTGAGATCTCCATTCAAAAAGGCAGATTTCACATCCATCTGAAACACGGGCCAACTTCCCTGGGCAGCTAAAGCCAAAAAACTACAAATTGTGGTTAGTCGAGTTGTGGGAGCAAAAGTATCTTGATAATCAAAACCATGTACCTGTGCAAATCCTTTTGCCATGAGCCGAGCCTTGTACTTATCCAACGTGCCATCGGACTTGTACTTGATCTTGTACACCCACTTGGTTCCAATTACCTTGCGCTTTGGTGGTCGATCCACAAGGTCCCAAGTGTTTTCTTCATTATGGAGCCATACTCCGACTGCATAGCCTCCATCCACCTATCATCGCCTTGTGCCTCTTCAAGACACTTGGGTTCATCAGCACAGATCACTTCTGTCATCAAAGCATAGTTGACTAAGTGTTCCTGTGCCCTTCTTTGCTCCTCTAATCTCTTGGACCGGCGGTGTTCGGATGGTTCCTCCTCAATTTCTGGAGGTTCTCTACTGTCCAAAAGCTGCTTTACCCACTTCAAGAATGGTCGTTGCTATTGTGGTTCTGGAGGCTCTTCTTCATCTTCTTTGTGTTGAATCCTCCCAAGCACCGTTGGGGGAGTTCAGTCTATTGTTGGTGGTGGTACTGGATGGATATCCTGGTCCTAGTTGTCTAGGAAGGAAGCATCCTCCTCTAATTGATGCGGTTGTTCTGAGAAGACTACATTGTGACTTACAATTACCTTCTTGGTAACATGGTTATAGAGACGGTAACCCTTCGCCTCTTCATTGTAGCCCAAGAAAATACACTTCTGGCTCTTCGATTCCCATTTGGTTCTGGTAGCATCAGGGACATGCACAAAACAGTCACATCCAAAAACTCTGAAATGTGTAGCTGAAGGTTTCTTACTAGAAAAGGCTTGCACTGGAGTCATCCCGTTCACAGCCTTCGTGTAGCTACGATTGAGGCTGTAAACTGCAGTGTTACATGCTTCAGCCCAGAAAGTCTTTGGCAAATCTCTCCCTTTCATCATACTCCAGCCCATTTCATAGATGACACGCATCTTGCGTTCTGCTACTCCATTTTGCTGTGATGTATGTGGCGGGGGTTTTGCCTCTTGATTCTGTGACTTTTGCAGTAACTTTTGAATTCAGTTGATGTGAACTCTCCACCTCTGTCTGATCTCAGCTTCTTCACCTTCCTCCCTGATTCTTTCTCAACCATTACATGCCATTCCTTGAACCTACTGAAAGCCTCGTCTTTCATCTTTAGGAAGTATATCCATATCCTTCTACTGTAGTAGTCGATCAGTGTCATGAAAAAGAAGGAACCACCCAAAGCTTGTGTCTCCATATTTTCGCAGAGGTCCATGTGAATGAGCTCTAGAGGAGCCTTTGCTCTGCTGGCCTCTTTAGGAAAGGGCTGCCAATGCTGCTTGCCCATCATGCAAGCTTCACATACATCGGGCACATCAAAAATTTCTGGTAGGTTTGAAATGATTCCACTTTTATGCATCTCCTTCAAAGAACTAAGGTTTAGATGACCAAACCTCTCATGCCACAGCTTAGTGTTCTTCACATCCGCTCGAGCATTGAAAGCTAAGAGTTCATAAATGTTGTTGCACTGTGTACCTTTACCAATGACCTTTCCTTGAAGATCTAGGATTTGTGCACCATTCTTATCGAATTGAACTTTGAGGTCCCGATCCATGATCGCAGAAACGGACAACAAGTTCCTCTTGATATCTGGCACATAAAGAACATCGGACAACTGTTTTACAACTCCATCTGACTTGAGAGCAATCGTACCTTTTCCTTTTGTTAGACATTTTGCATCATTGCCGACTGCTACCATGATGTCATTCCCTACCGGCTATAGAGAGGTATACCAATCCTTCTGACTGGTCATGTGGCGCAATGCACCATTGTCAATGATCCAAGGTTCATCTGCAGGTACATGAATTGCCTCTGTGCAAATCTTCTCAATTGCGATGAATAGCTCTATGGGTACTGCCTGCACACTATTGCTGTACTCTTTCTTCACTCCGTTCTTCTCATCTGCAATCTTCTTGCGGCACTCATTCTGCTTGTGCCCTGCCTTGTTGCAATAGAAGCACTTGATCTTCTTCTTTCTCTTTTTATCATGAGAAGAAGATGGGTTACCAGAGTCCTTACCCTTACCTTTCTTTGATCCAGTCCAGAAAGCTGAATCTTCTCCAGTCCTCATCTGATGCATCTCCTCCTCCAGAAGCATTTCGCTAAAATCCTCAAAGTTGAGGGGTAGATTTCTGTTCTGCGTATTCAGCGCCGTAACAAGACCATCATACTTTGGTGGGAGAATCCGTATGCACCTTCATGCTAGATTCTTGCTGCTGATGGTGATGCCAATCGTAGTCATCTGATCGCGCAGATTCTTCACCCTGGTGATGAACTTCTTTGCCGCTTTAGACTCAGACAACTTTTCATTCGCGAGTTGAGTCTCCAGATTCTGAATCCGTATCTGATTCATGGTCTCGTACTGATTTTTCAAGACCGTCCATGCCTCCTCCGCTACAGTGACATGTTGAATTAACGCCATGATGGAATCACTAACACTACAGACAATAGAATACAGTGCATCTGCATTTCTTCTTGTCCACGTGAGAATCTCATCTATAGTTGGTACTATCTGATGTCCTGCATTGGCTGGATTCTGCTTGGTTGGCCTCACGTCCACCCTAATAGCAGTGTCCCAAAGCTCATATGCGCTTAGGATGGTCTTCATCTTGAACTTCCAAAGAGGATAGTTAGAGCCGTCCAAGTTTCTGCTTTCACCAAACAGTGGGATTCGCAGTCTTGTGGGCTGGGCCATCTCTCACAATTTGCTCGCAAATAGAAACACACTACCAAATCTCCTTGCTAGAGTCTAGGCTCTGATACCATGTAAAAAAATAATACAACGTCTGTGCTCAACAGATAACAGGATATCGTACGCAAGAGAGAAAACAAGATAGTATGGAGAATCAAAAAATTTGATTACTATAGAATTGATACAATAGATGGCGCTCCCTCCCAGCCATGCGCTCTTGTGAAAGAAGCTTCGATGGCATGCTGAAAACAGTAGAAGATGGGGGCTGAATGCTAAGGAATCAAGGTTGCTATAGCCAGTGATAAAATGGGCTTCACGGGCTTGCTCTTAGATAGCCACCAGTTGTAGTCAGTTAGGCTCAATTGGGTGGCCGACCCTGTGCACCCAAAACGGTCGATTGGGGGTTGTAGGCCACCGATCATACGATGATAGAACCAGTGCGCAAAATAGATCAACTTGCCTACGGGGCCCATAGCCATCAGGGATCATCTGAGGCTCCAAACGGGCCCCGCAACCCAAGAGTGGGCTGCCCCAAGAAATGCTCCATCTACCCTTAGTGCAGTCAGTCAAGGGATGCCTTCCCGCACTTGCATGTAGCCTAGTTGGTGGTGTGCCAACTCTATCTGAAGCCGTCCAGCCATTAGGCCACACATGGCCCCCATTTGGTGTCCAAACCAGGACCTACCGGATAACCGAGCTACTCAAATGCCTTCTCCTCATATGGGGGGCTTACAAGTAGAGTAAGTTGGTTCCCGCGTATTTACACGAGAGTGGAGCATTGATATCTAACACGGATCTCAAGGTCCACTTGATTCCCTTGAACCCTATGATCTATCTCTTCTTCTTCTTTGTGCTCAAGCTTGTCTTTCTTTCCTCTGAACCTCTTAGGCTTGAGCTATTGCTTCCTGATATTCTTTATCTAGTGCTTCTCTTCTTGCTTGTTAGATTGTTATTGTGTGCTTTTGAGCTTGTTTCTTTTCTTGTTCTTCTTTCACCAAAATTTTCCTTGATTCTTCAATTATATTTCCCTCTTGCTTAGTTCGTTTTCTCTGCTCCTCTGTTGATCTTCTTGTATCCATAGAGGCATGTTTAAGGTGGCCTTTCTTGGGTGGTTGTCTTTGATTGTGGGATCTCAACTCTTTCAGTTTTGTTGTTGCTAGCACAACCATTTTGAATTGGTACTCCTTTGGAATTTTCCATATTGCTCATTTTATAAGCAAGGATCATGATGATCCAAGGATTATGGATCTTTCCATGGTGATCATCACAAGCATGCACAATTTCATTATAATAATGCTCTTCCTAGTTAGTGATTAGCTTGTTGAGGAGCTTTTCAAGCATGTGTCCTGGGTGGTCATGCTACCTGAGTTGTAGGATCAATGGCAAACACCTTGCATGTTTGGTAAGGTCATGCCTATAGATCTCATGGAAAGGAATTACATTCTTATGCTTTTTGTGATCATAGTTAACATTGATTAGATCTTGCAAATACTTCTTTGTGTTCCTGCTCCGTTTGAATTTCTCATTCATTGGAGTGAAGCGTAGTGCCTTGGTAACTATCTTGATATTCACCTTAATTCCAACCAATCTAAGCCCTAATTGTTCTAGATGTAAGTCCTTTAGTTCTTCTTCTTGAGGTGCTGGCATGCCCTCATAAGACTGAGGCCACATGGAATATGTTTTATTATTGGTTCCAATCCCATCTACTTGAGGTGTGGTTCCATCGCTAGGTCATGCAATGCTATGATGCATTCTGGTGTTGGGTAGACAAGCTTGATTCTCTCTTCCTCATCATCATGTTTACAAGTGAAATAGTGATAGGCACAAGGTACCATATGACCATTCAAGTGTTGCATCCACTCAGTTCCAAGACTAGATTCTGGTCAGAAGGTGAATGTTAATTGTCTTTCATCCCAACCTTGGATATTGTCTTTTCTAGTGAATCTTTTTCCTTGCTAAGTAGCTTGAGAGATAGAGGCAACATCTTGGACGTTGTTCTTGGGTGAAAATTACGTGATTATGGGGATCCCATTGGTGTTATTCTACTCCTCCAGGATTTCTTCTTCATTTACATTCAAAATACATCTGGATGGTCTAGATCTAGTGGAGGTCCATAGGGTTTACTTCATTGCCAACCAATGCTCTTTTCTTGGATTGTTCATAAAGTTGCTTACAACTTGCACTGCATGTGCCATGTCTCGCCTTGTGCATACCATTGCATACATCAAACTGCCAATTGCTAATGCATATGGGACTCTTGACATGTTATTAGTTTCTTCTTTTGAATTAGGACACATATCCTTGCATAATCTGAAATGGCTGGCCAAAGGCCTAGGAGCTGGATTTGCATTCTTCATTCTAAATCTTTTAATACCTTCTCAATATAATCACTCCGAGAAAAAAACCAATCCTTTTTTTTCCTTTCTCTAGCTATGCACACACCAAGAATTCGCTTTGTAGCAATCAAATCCTTCATTGCAAAACAACTTGTCAATTTCTTTTTTAGCACATTAATATCCTTCATATTCGACCGTACAATAAGCATGTTGTCAACAAACAATAGCAGAATCACATATCTTCCATCACCCAACTTCTCAAGATAAACATAGTGATATGAATGACATCTAGCATAGCCTTGCTCTGTCTTAAAAATGTCAAACTTCAAATACCCCTATCTTGGGAGCTTACTTCAAGCCATATAGACTCTTCTTCAACCTGCATACCAAATCTTCTTTTCCTTCGAGCTCAAAATCACATGGCTGTTGCATGTAAATCTCTTCCTCCAAATCTCCATGAAAAAAAGCGGTTTTCACATCAAGTTGCTTGAGATGCAAATCTTCTATATGTTGAGATATCAAGCTCCACTCGCGATATGCCAGGGTGACTGTTGTGCATTTATGTCACCGACTTGTTAGCTGGAGATGCGATTGGTACACCACCCACGAATAATAGCTGGATGACAGCTATCCTTATCTACTCTAGTTTGTGGCTCAATTAGTATGCCACCTTAGTTAGTTGAGTTTGGTTTGAGACCCACATATAGGGTTCTTCTATTTTCTTTGTACGAGAGTTCTTTTGGCTTTCACAACTAAGAAGAGGAAAACTGTTTTCAGCCTCCACCTTTGTGTGTATTCCACCATTGTGCATGTGAGAAAGCCGCAAGTGAGACTCCTCCCCTCTCTCCCACTATCTTCACATGGTATCAGAGCCTTGTTCGTGGTAAGGAGCTCAAGAAAGCAAGCCAAGTCTGTGGTGTCCTGGTAAGAGGACTAGTGTTGCTTTCCTATTTCGAGTCTGGGAGCAAATCTCTGCAGGTAGCACAGCCAGAAGTGCAAGAGTGCACTATCTCAGATTGAGATGCCCTTCGCGGTGTGGCGAGAGCGCAGTATATGCTACGGGGCCATTTCGGGGCCCGTTTTGAAGGCGGAAGTTCTTCGCAGGCACTCAGAAAAAGGCCCTGTTTTGGCTGTGCGACCACTGCACGGCTAGTCAGTGAAAAGTTGCTGCAAAAATTGCATCGTATGCCTGTGTGCAGAGATATTGGGAGGTGCAGAATCATGCTTGTTGCCTGTTGATGCAAAATCGTCACTAGGAAGTGACTGTGTGGTGAAATACCACTTTCGTCAGTTTTGCAGATCTGCCTGTGTGAGGCAAAAGCTGTGTTTTTTGTAGTGATAGAATATTTTGCAGTGTTCTATAATGGTATCTGATTCTCTTTCACAGATTGTCACTGAAAAGCTTGACAAGAATAACTTCCAGGCATGGAAGTTTAGAATGACGAATTTCCTTATGGGAAAAGGCTATTGGGAGTTCATTATAGGAAATGAAGAAGAACCTGTTCTTCCTAATGTTCCCAATCAACAAGAAATGCAGGCATTTAAAGGATGGCATGAGAGAGCCAGGAAAGTTATGTACTGGCTGTCTATCAGTATTTTGGACTCCATGATTGTGCATATTCAGGATGCAAGCACGCCAAAGGAGGCATGGGATACTTTGGCAAAAATGTACAGCACAAATACGCAAGCCAGGAAAATGCAACTCAAACAGGAGTTGCACAATGTGCAGAGAGAAAATTTGAGCATAAATGACTACCACATGAAAGTGAAGAAAATTGCAGATGCACTTGCTTCCATTGGGTCGCCAGTGGAAGATGATGATCTAGTTTCTGTGACCTTGAATGGTCTACGAAAGGATTATGCACAGTTCCGGACATCCATTGCCGTCCGTGAAAAATTTCCTGATTTTGAAGAGTTGTTTGCTCTTCTAATTTCTGAAGAGCAGAGAAATGGGGGTGCATCTTCTTCAGCAGGAACTTCAAAAGAAACTGTCTTCTACTCAAATGCTGGCAGAGGTAGAGGCAGAGGTAGAGGAGGCCGACGTGGTAGAAATCAGATTATGCAGCAAACTCAAGAAAACCAGTCCTATGCAGGAGGACGTGGTAACTCTAGAGGCAGGGAGAGCCAAAGAGGCCATGGTGCATGGCAGAGAGGCCAAAATGCAAACAGCAATGTTGAATGCTACTATTGTGGCAAAATGGGTCATATGGCTAAGGACTGCTATAAAAAGCAGAATGACATTATGAATGGAAAATTGCAGCAAGGCACTTATGCATCTTCTAGTAGGCAGGGTGATGACAGAAATGAGCATCTATTTATGGTGCAGCATATGACCAATTCTATGACAAGTGCAGAAGAATGAAATGATGTGTGGTATGTTGACTCAGGTGCGTCAAACCACATGACAGGTCATGCAGAATGGATGCAAGATGCAAGGAAAATGGAAAAGCCAGGATTTGTGGAGACTGGTGATGATACTACACATCCTATTGTGCAGATTGGTAAAATTCCTTTGTCTATGCAGGATGGGAAAAAGAAATACCTGTCCGATGTATTTCATGTCCCGAACATCACCAAGAACCTGGTTTCTGTTGGTCAAATGGTTGAGCAGGGCTTGCAGGTTAGATTTAATCCTCATGGATGCTTTGTTGAGGATATGAAAAATAACGGTCGCTTGATAGCAAAAGGAAAGAAGAAGGGCAGGATGTTTACATTGGATGCGGACATGCCTGAATTGAGTGCAGCAATGTTTGCACATGGGACCAGTGTAGTTGCAGATATTGATATCTGGCACAAACGCATTGGTCATGTTAATATACAGCTACTTAAATCAATGCAAGCCCAAAATATTGTTGTAGGATTGCCTAAATTCAAGGTTGCAGAAATGCACAAGGTTTGTGAAGCTTGTCAATTTGGGAAACAGGCAAGGAAACCTTTTCCTACGCATGTTCAAGAGAGTAAAAAGCCATTGGAATTAATCCACTCTGATGTGTGGACTACTAAAGCTGCATCTATTGGAGGCTGTCACTATTTTGTCACATTTATTGATGACTTCAGTAGAAAACTTTAAGTGTATTTTATGAAAAAGAAAAGTGAAGTGTTTGGGCACTTCAAAGCTTTCAAAGCTATGGTTGAAAAAGAAACAGGCCTGCAAATAAAATGCCTAAGGTCAGATGGAGGGGGAGAGTACCTCTCAAATGAGTTTGCAAGGTTCTTGCAGGAGCATGGTATAAAGCAGCAATATTCATGCAGTCATACCCCACAGCAAAATGGAATTCAAGGTTGCAGAAATGCACAAGGTTTGTGAAGCTTGTCAATTTGAGAAACAGGCAAGGAAACCTTTTCCTAGGCATGTTCAAGAGAGTAAAAAGTCATTGGAATTAATCCACTCTGATGTGTGGACTACTAAAGCTGCATCTATTGGAGGCTGTCACTATTTTGTCACATTTATTGATGACTTCAGTAGAAAACTTTGGGTGTATTTTATGAAAAAGAAAAGTGAAGTGTTTGGGCACTTCAAAGCTTTCAAAGCTATGGTTGAAAAAGAAACAGGCCTGCAAATAAAATGCCTAAGGTCAGATGGAGGGGGAGAGTTGTTGAGAGTTCACGCTCAACATCATGTGATCATGTGTGCATAGCACCATCACGTGATCATATGTGCATAGCACTAACCTTATAGAGTGCTATAAAGGAAAGGGTTAGATCCCCTAACCGTAACCCTAAAAGGGTTTGTATATATTCTATTTTTTCAACTAATTCTAGTGTACAGTTAGTCATTTGTGGTGTGCTCTCTAGCTGTGCCCTCTCTCCTCATCTCCACTCTTCTCCTCTCCCCTCTTCATATTTTGTCATGGTATCAGAGCACCCTTGTCTTCCGCTGAGACATTGAGTTTCTTGAGAGTGTGAGAGAGATTGAGAGATTGAGAGTTTGTGTTCATTCTTTCACTTCCGTTGAGTGATAGAATTTCCGTCCATGTGAGAGAGATTTCTATTCTTTCTATGAGAAAAAGAGGAGTCTATTCCCTTGTGAGAGATATTCGAAGAGGAAGAGAGGTTACAGCAAGCGGGTTCAATGAATGGCTCAACAAGCATCTTTGATTTGAGGAGTTCTTTGTGAAAGGTTCGGTTCTCTTCTACATGTACCCATTGGTTTGGTTCTTTGAGAGAGGGTGCTTATCTTTTTTCATGAAGGTTCTGTGAGGTCGCAATGAAGGTTCTGTGAGGCCTTCATCTACCAGCCGTCTACACACCTATTGCCTCCAATGCGACGCATCAGCTGCTCTAGCAGCCTTGGCCATGCTCCAACGCATACAAGCTTTCGTAGCTCTAACAGGCTCCTTCGAGTGCTGCATAACGACCAGCCATTCAGTGGAGCTCCTCAACTCCGCAAGGCACAGCCGTGCGAAAGCATACGAGCTCACGAGGCTCCAGGTGCAGCAAGAAGGTTCAGCGAATAGCTCTTTACCTCCTACGAGCCGACTCCAACGAGCTCCAGCCCATGCAACCTCTCGTGAGCTCCTAGCCAGCAACACTTCAAATGCCAGCAACAATACCCCTCTTCAACGAGTTGCTCCATCGACGGACCTGCAAATGGGCTGCCAACAGCCAAACGGGACTGCATAGCCGCCTCCAACAAGCCTACGGTTCATCGACGACCGAAGGCTCACAATCGGCCGCCATAGCCTCCAATAGCTCCGGCCTCACGTCTCCAACGAAGCGCTCCATCTCCAATGACTCTTTGCACCAAAGCCTCTCCAAACGACTGCCATCTTCAGCCTCGACTTCCGACTTTAGCCTCGACTTCCGTCTCCTAAGGGCCATCGACGGCCGCCCGAAACTGTTCCAACCAGACCCGAAACTGTTCCAACCAGATCCGCCAAGCTCACGGGCTCCCTTGTCTTGAGAGCCTCAACCAAGCGGCCGCCTCCTACTACAGTTAGCTCCACAAAGCGCGCTTCCTCTTCGACAAGGTCGCCTCCGTCGACTCTCTTCTCTGAGAGAGAAACTGCCACGTGGCATATCACCTGATCAAGCAGAATGTGCAAGATGTGATGCTAGGACAGCTCAACACAGTCAAGACATCAAAAGAAGCATGGGATATGTTCGCAGCTCTCTACGAGTCCAAGAACACATCCAGGATTCTCACCCTGAGAAACCAGATCAACCAGAGTTTCCGCAACAGCAGTGAAACCGATCATGCTTATGTACTCCGCATCAAAGACTACAACAATCAACTTGCAGTAGCAGGAGAGACTATGAATCCCGCAGAAATGGTTCAAGTAATCCTGAATGGACTAGGAGAAGGATATGAGAATCTAGTCCAGAGTATTGCCATCCAACGGCAAATTCCAACACTGGAAGAACTTCAGTCAGTTCTACTTGGTGAAGAACTCAGGACTCAGGCCATTCAAGCACGTAAAGGTCATTCTAATGATCAGGCATTCACAGCTTCAGACAGAAGCAGAGGCAAAGGCAGAAACAGAGGTAGATCATATCAGAAAAGTGGTCATCATCAACAAAATCAAAGTCAGCATCAGCATCATCCTCAGCAACATCAGAATCAGCAAAGAGGAAATCATTCCAAGCGAGGAAGATTCCAAGGACGAGGGAATGCATCCACCAATGTGTCAAACATTCAATGCAACTATTGTCACAAGTTTGGACACTATGAAAGAGATTGCCGCAAGAAGCAGTATGACCAAGGCGGTGAATCCACCAGCAGTAATCGAGGGACTTCCCAAGGAAGAGGAAATCATCGTGGTGGACATTCTAGTCACAGTCATTTTGCAAATGAACATGGCAATATGTTTCTTGCAAGTGAGGAATTGCATCAGACTGATACAATGCACCTAGACACTGATTTCAATCCCAAAGAGGATTTCAGTTATCAAGTCGACCAAGTGGAACAGGATCCTTGGTACATCGACAGCAGTGCATCATCTCATATGACAAATCATTAGGAATGGTTCACAGAAATGAAGCCATTAGAAGGTCAAAAGAATGTCATCTACACAATAGACAATACACCGAATCCGGTTCAAGGGACAGGTGTTATCCCTATGAACAATTTCACTGGTACAAAAGGATTAGTAAAAGATGTGCTCTATGTTCCGAAGCTCAGCAAGAACCTTTTGTCAGTAGGTCAAATGACGGAACACAACTACAAAGTCATCTTCGACGGTGATGAATGCACTATCAGAGACAAATCCAAAAGAGGTCAGCTAGTAGCAAAAGGTGTCAAGGAAGGACGCTTATACAGGATGCTAGCTACAGTACCAGATAAGCATGCCATGTCAGCTCAAATGCAACAGATGCCACTATCTGCAAAATGGCACAAGAGATTTGGTCATGTCAACTTCAAGTACTTGTTAGACCTCAGGAATCAAAATATGGCAATTGGGATTCCGAAGCTATAGTTTCTTGGAAAAGTTTGTGAAGCATGCTGCTTCGGCAAACAAAAGCAAACCAACTTTGTCAGAAGTACCTCTCGTGCACGAGGTATTCTTGATTTAATTCATACAGATGTATGGGGTTATGCCCAGACCCGCAGCATCAATGGTTCACTTTATTAGTTGACCTTCATCGACGACTACAGCAGATATTGTTGGGTCTACTTTCTGAAAGAGAAATCTGAAGTGTTTGCCAGATTTCAAGAATTCAAAGCCATGGTAGAAAACCAAACAGGCAGAAAGATCAAGGTCATGAGATCAGACAGAGGAGGTGAATACATGTCTTCAACATTCATGAACTTTTGCAAAAATCACGGCATTCGAAGACAATTCACATGTGCAGATACTCCTCAGCAAAATGCAAGAGCTGAAAGGAAGAATGGGACTTTAGCAGACAGTGCTAGAGCAATGCTTAGTGAAAAGCATCTTCCGAATCAGTATTGGGCAGAAGCAATAGCTACAGCTAACTACTTGCTTAATCGGCTTCCTACCGAACCGATACAAGGTATGACTCCTTGTGAAGCATTCACTGGACACAAGCCACGCATTGGGCATCTCCGCATATTTGGTTGCATAGCATATGCCCACATACATGATGATCATCGCAGGAAATTGGATGCGAAGTCACGCAAATGCATCATGGTTGGCTATAGTGAAGAAAGCAAAGCATACAAATTGTATGATCCCATCAACCGCAAAGTCATTATCTCCAAAGATGTAATCTTCGATGAGGAATCAGAATGGAAAACCTCACCTACACAGGAGATAGAAGCATCGACTTCATAGTCACCTACAGAACAGGTTGATGAAGAAGAGCAAGAATTGACAGCAACACCCCAATCAGCGCCACAGTAGCTCAGACGGTCTACTAGGGAAAGCAAACCACCAGCCAGATTGACATATGCTCAGAAAGGCAAAGCAATTCAGGTGGAAACCACCATCTATGCTCTTATGACTACCATCATGGCTACAAAAGAGCCAGTGTACTTCGAAGACGCAGTAGATAAGCCAGAATGGCAAACTGCTATGAATGAAGAAATGGATGCTTTGTATAAAAATAACACTTGGGAATTATGCGACCTTCCACCAGGAAAGAAGGCCATAGCCAACAAATGGGTATACAAAGTGAAGTACAATCCAAATGGCAGTATTCAGAGATACAAAGCCAGATTAGTTGCAAAAGGATTCGCACAACAATATGGCCAAGATTATGATGAGACTTATGCTCCAGTAGCAAAGATGGATTCCATACGGTTCTTGATATCACTAGCGACACTCAGTAAATGGAATGTGTATCAGCTCGATGTCAAGAATGCATTTCTCAATGGTTATCTAGACGAGGAAGTCTACATGCAACAACCAGCCGGTTATGTTGAACCTGGAAAAGAGAACAAGGTTTGCCATCTCAAGAAAAGTCTCTATGGCTTAAAGCAAGCACCCAGAAGTTGGTACAGCAGAATTGACAAGTATTTTGCTGATCTGGGATACACGAAGTCCAATGCAGATCATACTCTCTACTACAAAGTTCAAGGGGAAGATATTACTATTGCACTTTTGTACGTAGATGATCTGATTGTGACAGGAAGCAAGGATAGCTTCATCAGAAAATTAAAACAAGACTTATCTGCAGAGTTCGACATGAAAGATCTTGGACTTATGCACTATTGTCTTGGAATTGAGTTCTGGAGAGATTCAGATAGCACATTCATGAGTCAGCTCAAATATGTTGACAGTCTCCTGAAGAAGTTTCATATGGCAGATTGCAAGATTGCAGCCACTCCCATGGAACAGAGTTTGAAACTTACTAAAGATTCAGAAAAGCCTACAATCAATGACAGATACTACAGGCAACTCATTGGATCTCTTATATATCTGACAATCACACGGCCAGATATTTGTTATGCAGTAAGCTCACTAGCACAGTTTATGGCAAATCCAAAACAGTCTCACTGGAATGCAGCCAAAAGAGTCTTGAGATACATCAGAGGTACAAGACAATTTGGGATAGAATACAGAGGAAGTCATCCACGGTTGCATGGATACTGTGATAGTGAGTATGCTGGAGATCATGAGACCAGGAGATCAACACAGGGATATGCATTTTTCCTTGGTCAAGGTGCTATATCATGGTTGTCAAACAAACAACCAACTGTTTCTTTGTCTTCGACTAAAGCAGAATATAGAGCACTCACTACAGGTGCATGTGAGGCTATATGGCTTAGAAGACTATTGTCAGAAACAGATTACTTTGATGAGTCAAAGCCAACAACAATATACTGTGATAATCAATCGGCTCAAGCATTGGCCAAAAATCCAGTATATCACTCCAGGACAAAGCACATTGATGTCAGAGAGCACTTCATCAGAGAAAGAGTGTTACTTGGTGACATCACACTGCAGCATTGTGATAGCAAAGAAAATGTTGCAGACATCTTTACCAAACCACTCGGTAAACAGCTATTCGAGAAACACCGATTAGCTCTTGGTTTGGTGCAGAGGAAGGACATTCCCATTAAAGGGGTGTGATGGAATGTAATGCTCAGTCCTTCTTCGATTCCTCAGAATCATCATCTTGAGGGAAGGCCTACTTCATGATGTTGATCTTGAGGGAAGGTGTTGAGAGTTCACGCTCAACATCATGTGATCATGTGTGCATAGCACCATCACGTGATCATATGTGCATAGCACTAACCTTATAGAGTGCTATAAAGGAAAGGGTTAGATCCCCTAACCCTAACCCTAAAAGGGTTTGTATATATTCTATTTTTTCAACTAATTCTAGTGTACAGTTAGTCATTTGTGGTGTGCTCTCTAGCTGTGCCCTCTCTCCTCATCTCCACTCTTCTCCTCTCCCCTCTTCATATTTTGTCAAGAGTACCTCTCAAATGAGTTTGCAAGGTTCTTGCAGGAGCATGGTATAAAGCAGCAATATTCATGCAATCATACCCCATAGCAAAATGGAATTGCAGAAAGGAAAAACAGGCATATTGGAGAGGTATCTCGGGCTATGCTAAATGAAAAAGATAAACCAGATTATTATTGGGCTGAAGCAGTTGCTACAGCAGTTTATATAATGAACAGGACTCCCACTGCAGCAATACATGGCATGACGCTAGAGGAGATGTATACTGGTAGGAAACCAGATATTTCTCATTTGAAAATTTTTGGTTGCATTGCCTATGTCCATGTGCCAGATGAGTTGAGGTCCAAGTTGGATCCAATAGCTGAGAAGTGCGTCTTTATTGGTTATTCTCTGCAACAGAAAGGGTATAGATGCTATAACCCTTCTACACGAAAGTTCACAGTGAGCAGAGATGTTGTTTTTGATGAGATGAGCAGCTGGTATAAACCAGTAAATGTAATGATTGATGTAGATGCACAAAATGGTAATGCTGCACAGAATTCACAGCAGCAATCACAAAATATTAGTGGACCTAGAGTGTCCTCTAGCAGTGGTTCACATACTTCGCCATGGACAGGCAGATTGAGATCAGGAGAATCTCCTCAAAGCAATGTAGAGAGTGGTATGCAAGTATCACGAAAAGGAAAAGAGAAGGTAGATCAGCCCATGTTTGATGTGAATGCAGGTCACTCTTATGTGGATGGTGAATCCAGTGGCTCAGAACAGAGCATTGATGATGAGTTGGGTATTCCTTCTGTTGTTACACCTGAAGTAAGGAAGACCAGGGATGTTTTGAGAGCACCTAGAAGTAAGCCTATTTTGCGCAGGTCTACTAGGGTTAGGTATCCTGTGGATAGGCTGAAATATGATGGATTTACAGCCATTCACTATGCCTATATGGTCAAAGTGATACAGGAACCAGAACCCACTTCTTTTGAGCAAGCCATGGGAAATGAAAAATGGGAGAAAGCCATGGATGAAGAAATGGATGCCTTGGATGCAAATGCTACATGGGAGTTGGTGCCTTTGCCTAAAGACAAGAATGCAATTGGCTATAAGTGGGTTTATAAGATCAAGCACAATGCAAATGGTTCTGTGAATAGATATAAGGCAAGATTAGTTGTCAAGGGGTATGCACAGACATATGGCATTGATTATGAAGAAACTTTCAGTCCAGTTGCAAGGATGGCAACCGTAAGAGCAGCCATTGCTATGGCTGCATCAAAGGGATGGTCTTTACATCAGATGGATGTAAAGAATGCCTTCTTGCATGGTGATTTGCAAGAAGAGGTCTTTATGGAGCAGCCAACAGGTTATGTTCATGCTATTCATCCTGAGTTTGTTTGCAGGTTGAAGAAAGCCTTGTATGGCTTGAAGCAAGCACCTAGAGCATGGTCTGACAAGATAGGACAGTATCTTGTCACTATTGGCTTTCAGATTTCCAAGGCAGATTTCTCACTCTATGTGAGAAAAACAGAGAAAGGGATTATGCTGCTGGTCATTTATGTTGATGATTTGATCATCACAGATGATAGTGATGAAGATATCCTTCATGTGAAAATGCTATTGAGGTAGAAGTTTGAGATGAAAGATTTGGGAGAGCTGCGTTATTACTTGGGCATTGAGGTGATTAGATCACCAAGTGGGATACAGCTCTTGCAGAGGTAGTATGGATTGGACATGCTGTCCAAATATGGGATGACAGGCTCTAAGCCTATTTCAATTCCTTTGGAGCAGAATGTGAAGCTGAGCACAGATGCAGGTGAGCTTTTGGAAGACCCTACTATGTACAGACGTATAGTAGGAAGTTTGATTTATATGACTATTACCAGGCCAGATTTAAGCTATGCTGTTGGATTGGTAAGTCAGTTTATGCAAGCTCCAAGGAAACCGCATTTGGATGCGGCTAGATGCATACTCAGGTATGTGAAGTCCACATTGCAGTATGGACTATTTTATGAGGCTGGGGTTCAGATACAGTTGCATGGATACACTGATGCTGATTGGGCTGGTAGCATTTCTGATAGACGATCTACCAGTGGATATGTGTTCTCTTTTGGGAGTGCTACAGTCACTTGGAGCAGTAAGAAACAGCCTACAGTTGCCTTGTCAAGCACAGAGGCTGAGTACAGGGGTGCATCAATGGCTGCATGTGAGGTAGCTTGGTTGCATAAGCTACTTTATGATATGCATCAGTCTACAGATGGGCCAGTTGTCATTTATTGTGACAATATGAGCAGTATACACTTGGCAAAGAACCCAGTCTTTCATGCTAGAACAAAGCACATTGAGGTGCATTATCACTATGTGCGGGAGAAGGTTTTACTAGGTCTTATTGATCTTGTTTATGTCAGCACAGAGGATCAGGTAGCTGACATATTCACGAAAGCATTGGGCGCAGAGAAGCTGCGCAAGTTCAGAGACCTGCTTGGTGTGCAGGAATTGGGATTGAGCTCGAGGGGGAGTGTTGAGATATCGAGCTCCACTCGCGATATGCCAGGGTGACTGTTGTGCATTTATGTCACCGACTTGTTAGCTGGAGATGTGGTTGGTACACCGCCCACAAATAATAGCTGGATGATAGCTATCCTTATCTACTCTAGTTTGTGGCTGAGTTAGTATGCCACCTTAGTTAGTTGAGTTTGGTTTGAGACCCACATATAGGGTTCTTCTATTTTCTTTGTAGGAGAGTTCTTTTGGCTTTCACAACTAAGAAGAGGAAAACTGTTTTCAGCCTCCACCTTTGTGTGTATTCCCCCATTGTGCATGTGAGAAAGCCGCAAGTGAGACTCCTCCCCTCTCTCCCACTATCTTCACACTATAACAATAAGACTTGGAATAGTTCTAATTGAAGTCATGTTCATAACATGCGAAAATATTTCATTAAAGTCAACACATTTCTTTTGTACAAATCCCTTTACCACCGTAAGACTTGCCTTGCTTGCCTTGTACCTCTTTTTGCCTTTACCTTATTCCTTCACCCTATAGACCCACTTATTTTACAATTGCCTTTTTGCCAGTAGGCAATCAAACCAAATCCTAAGTCTTGCTTTAAGCTAAATAATGCATTTCCTCTTTCATTCCTTGCTCTTACTCCTTCTTGGAGTCTGCTTACATTGCTTCATGTCTCCTTTCTTTCCACAATGCTAGCATTCCAAGCTTGGTTTTAATTTCCACCTGCTTCCCCTTGAATTATCACAATTTTATTGGTTCTTTCCTCTCTACCTTTGTCTTCTTGTCTTAGCAATGTTCTAGTAGAGAAACAATGCAAAGAAGAAGATGCAAAAATACAATGCACAAGTTTACAAAATGTAAGAGAGAGCAAGACACACATTTACGTGGCCCACCCAAGGTGGGCTACGTCCATGGAGAAATAGCTAGACTATGTTTTTCTTATCGAAGAGACAAGCAAATACAAGCTATAGAGAGCTATCGATGACTACAAGCACACACTAAAGCACTCTCACAAAGTTATCTACACCATAAGATGTCCATCCACCACTTTTTCTACGTGAATCAAAACCACCATAATTTCCCCACCAAATCAATTGAAATAATTAGTCAATCATAGCATGATTTTTGGCTTTGGAGGCATTGCCTCCAAACCTCTACCAGGGGACCTAAAAAAGCTGTTGTCAACCCCCATTGGAACCTCCCGATGGCCTTGTCTAATCAAGGTGGCACAAAAGACCTTGGGTTTAAATCCCAGCATAGAAACACCCTCTTCATAAGAGATCAGACTCCACATACAACAATGAACATGTACACTTTTTTGTTTTCCATAAAGGTAATTCTCATAGAATTCCAAATCAACTTGCTTCAATCTTGACAATAATTTCTTTGAGTGGAGAATCTACATCCCCTTCTCACTCATGTGCCCAAGCCTCTCATGCCACAAAATTGTATCTACATTTGTGGAAGCCAAAGCAATATTGGAACAAACATTTTCAGTACATAAATATAATTTACCAATTTTCTTTCCCTTTGCTTATACCAAAGATCCCTTGGTGACCTTCCATGATTTCTCTATGAGTGTGGTCGTGCAACCTTAGTTATCTAATTATCCTAATGAAAGCAATTTTCTTCTCAAATCCAAAATGCACCTTACATCCTTGAGCATCGATTAGTTCCCATTTTGTAGCTTTATTCATCACCCAAATACACATATCCAAAGTCATCTTGGACATAATCATGGAAATTTCTTATGAGGTGTAGCATGAAATGAATTTCTTGAGTTTATCACATGTGCATCATTAATCTTATCCAATGAAAGAATTAAGGCATCTTGCACAACAATACCTACTACATTAGCTACGTAAAAATTCTCATAATGTCCTTCTCCTTCCTTTTTCTTATGCAACCAACACTCTTTCTTCACATGCTCTTTCTTTCCACAATATCAGCATTCCAAGTTAGCTTTTTGTTTTGATCTACTTCTCCTTGACTTGTCACAATATCCTTGGTTCTTTCCTCTCTCTCTTTGTCTTCCCCTATTCTCAGTATTCAAAGTACTACTTGATGTTTCACCTGTGCTTTTCCTTTGCATTTCCTTGCTAATGATAACACCAACAACATCATCAAATAATAATGTGTTTGCACCAAAAACAAAGTTACTCATATCCATGACCAAGCTATCCCAGCTTTTTGGCAATGAGCATAAAATTAAGAGAGCTCAAACCTCATTAGTAAAATTTACTAATACAGATCTTAGCTAGCTTGCAATTGACTTGAACTCATCCACATGACTTGCTGCATGGCCACCTTCTGGAATCTTCAAATTAAACAAACGCTTCATGAGAAACACCTTGTTGGAAGCTGGCGGATTTTATACAACTTATTCAGTGCCTTCATCAAATCATTTGTTGTCTTTTGATCAATGACATTGAAAACCATTGCTATTGCTAGACATAGTCATATGGCTACTAGTGCCTTTGTATCAAGCACCTCCCATGCTTTAACTATCATACTCATAGGATTTCATCTAATGGAAAGAATAGATCCTTTTGATACATATAATCTTCAATCTGCATCTTTGAATGGTGGTAGTTCTTCCCATTGAACTTCTCAATTTTGAAATTTCCTTCTTCTGTCATTGCTCCCACTCGAACTAAGAAATACAATTTCCAATGAGTAAATGGACATTCCTCAACCTAGAACAAATGCCTCCAATCATAGGTAGGCTCTGATACTAGTTGTTAGAAGCAGCGTGCTAGTGGAGCAATGATGTAAATAAGAAGATCCAAAAATATACAATGCAAAATTTCACAAATGGAAGAGAGAGCAAGACACATATTTACATGTGGTTCACCCAATGTGCTACATCCACAGAGAAATAGCCAGACTTCATTTTACTTATTTGAGAGGCAAGCAAGTACAAGCTACAGGGTGCTACAATGTGTGACACCACTCTCACACTCTCCTCTACACCACAAAATGGCCATGCACTGCTTTTCTTACGTGAGCTAAAACTGCCATAATTTTGACACAAATCACTCAATTTAGAGTTATTTTTGGCTTTGGGGATGCTGCCCTAGGACCCCTGTGAAGGGGACCTAAAGAGTTGTCAATGGCTCCCCTTGGAACCCCTCAACAACTTCCTCCACTTTAGGTAGCCTAAAAAACCTTGAATGCTAAGCCAGGAAACAATCTGTTCACAAGAGATCAGACTCCACATACAATAGGAAATCTTATTAGATGACTTGTCAATGATAGAGGCTAGTAAATAATGATTTGGTTACAAAGGTTTATGGAGGAAATTTGAAAGAAGGAAGAAAATTACATCTTGCATAGCGATAGCAAGAGTGCTATTCTTCTTGGAAAGAATTCAACCTTCCATTCGCAAACCCAACATATACAACTCATGTTTCATTTCATACGTTCAATTTTGAAGGATGGTCAATTAAAGCTAGAGAAGATACAAACTAGTTAAAATCCTAGAGATATGTTGAGAAGGTGGTAACAAGGGAGAAGTTGAGCTTTTGCTCAATTTCAATTGACCTTCAAGGATTACATGGAGAATGGAAAGTAGTCAGATGAGAGGTGCACATACGGTGGCAGCATGGAGTTGCTGTGATCAGTGTCCAAGTGGGAGATTATTGTAAGTGCAGTCTGATCTCTTGTGAAGAGGGTGTTTTCATGTCGGGGTTGGGACCTAATGTATTTTGTGAACCTTGAGTGGACAAGGTCATTGAGGGGTTCCAAGGGTGGCCAACAAGAACTTTTTTAGGGCCCCCTGATAGGGGTTTGGGGCAGTGCCCTCGAAGCCAAAAATTAACTTGGCTGATGATTTTGACTGATTTGATAATAAAATTTTGGAGATTTTGGCTCACGTAGGAAAAGCAATGGATGCTCGTTTTGTGGTGTAGAGAACATTGTGAGAGTGCTGTATTACATGGTGGCACTCGATAGCTCTCTATAGCTTGTTTTTGCTTGTCGCTTGGATAAGAAAAACATAGTACAGTCCTTTCTTGGGGACGTAGCCCATCTTGGGTGAACCACATAAATGTGAACCACATAAATGGCGTGTCAAAAAGGATGAATAGAAAATTCATTGAGCGTGCAAGGAGCATGAGGCTGCACTCAAGATTGCCCTTACAAGTTTGGGCTAAAGCATTGAATTCAGTAGTTTACTATGGATAAATAGGGAGGCTTCAAATGATTTACATGATGAAAGTTTTTGGTTGTGAAGCTTTTGTTCATGTTGAGACGGAGCTAAGAACTAAGCTTGAGGCAAAGCCTGTGAAGTGTATCTTCATTGGATATGGAGTTGGTGAATTTGGATATCATCTTTGGGATTATGAAGGCAAGAAGATCATCAAGAGTAGAGATGTTGTTTTCGATGAGACAATTAGGTACAAGGATCACTTGCAAAAAAGCAAGAAAGGAAATGTAGATAAAGAATTCACAGATCTTGATGAGATCATAGGGGAATTAATTCCAGAAGGAGCAACAAATGAGAATGCGAATCAACAATAATAAGAACCTCAAACACCTCTTAGTCTAGTAAGAAAATCCACAAGGGTAAGTCGACCACCTAAGTGATTTAATCCAACTTTCAATTATGTTCCGTTGACTGATTTTGGTGAGCTAGAAACGTATGAGGAAGCTATGCAAGCAGACTCTAAGGAGGAGTGGGAGCAAGGAATGAAAGAGGAAATAAATTCTTTGGCTCAAAATCAGACTTGGGATTCGGTTCGATTTCCCACTACTAAGAAAGTAAGCATTGTACATTAAGTGTGTCTACATGGTGAAGGAAATGTTAGGAGCAATGTGCTAGTGGAGCAACAATGCAAAGAAAATGACACAAAAATATACAATGTAGAACTTCACAAAATGGAAGAGAGGGCAAGACACATATTTACATGGTTCACCCAAGGTGGGCTATGTCCATGGAGAGCCAGTCAAACTTCAATTTTCTCATCCAAGAGACAAACATATACAACCTACAGAGAGCTACAAAGTGCAACAACCTGCTATCAAGTGTTCTCTACACCACAAAATGGTCATCCATCGCTTCCCCTGTGTAAGCCAAAATTACCATAATTTTGCCACCACCAAATCAACTGAAATAATCAATCAATTTTAGCACGACTTTTTCCAACCAAATCAGCCCACCTTGGAACCCCCCAACAACCTTGTCCACTTAGGATTGCACAACACACTATGGGCCCCAAGCCTGGCATGGAAACACCCTCTTTACAAGAGATCAAGCTCCACGTACAACAAGATGAAGGTGTAGGCACAAAGAGGTCTTTTTGTTACCCTTTTTGTATGGGGTCCTTCACATGTTTTGTCTCTTGGTGGATCTCATTATTACGTGACATTCATTAATGATGCAATAAGGAACACATGGGTTTATTGCATTCAAAGAAAAGCTAATGTGTTTGAAACATTTAAGAAATGGAAAGCCTTGGTTGAGAATGAGATAGGTAAAAGGTGAAGTATCTCAAGTCAGATAATGGAGGTGAATTTCATAGCAAAGAGTTTGAAAAGTATTGCGTATACAATGGAGTTCGCATAGAAAAGACAATTCCAAGGACATTGTAAGAAAAGGGTGTTGGAAAGAATGAAGCAAATGATCATGGAGCATGAAAGGTGCATGAGGTTGCATGCACGATTGTTCTTACACCTTTGGGCTAAAGCACTAAATATGGATGTTTATTTGATAAATAGAGGGCCTTCAAATGATTTGGATGGTGAAATTCTAGAAGAGGCATGGAATGGGAAGAAGGTCAACTATGGATTTCCAAAATCCCTTGGTTGTGAAGCTTTTGTTCATGTTGATAAGGAGTTGATAACTAAGCTTGAGGTAAAGCCCAAGAAGTGTATCTTCATTGGATATAGAGTTGGTGAATTTGGATATCGTCTGTGGAATTATGAAAGCAAAATGATCATTAAATGTAGAGATGTTATTTTCAATGAGACATTTATGTACAAGGATAACTTGCAAAAAAGCAAGAAAAGAAATGTGGATGAAGAGTATGCAAATATTGATGAGATCATTGGGGAATTAATTCTAGAGGGAACAACAAATGTCAAGAATGCACAACAACAACAACAACAAGAATATCAAACACATCTAATTCCACTAAGAAAATCTGAGAGGGTAAGTTGTCCACCTGAGCAATTTACTCATACTTTCAATCATCTTCTCTTGAGGCTAATTATGGTGAGCCAGAAACATATGAGGAAGCAATACAGGTGAACTCCAAGAAGGAGTGAAGCAAGGAATGAAAGATGAATGGATTCTTTGGCTCACACCAGACTTGGGATTTGGTTTGATTTCATACTAGTAAGAAAGCATTACAAAATAAGTGGGCCTACAGAGTGAAGGAAGAAGGTGGAGGCAAAAAGAGGTTCTAAATGTTGTCTTTCTCCCATCTTTCTCTTTTTCACCGCTATGCGAATGTCTCGCATTTTGTGCTTTGGGTTTTCTAGGCATGGGCTAATGCATCTTGGTATTGCCTGTCTAATGCTTTTCATCTCTGTCTTAGTTTTGCTTCTCGTTTATCTTGGGCTTCCTTCATGGTCTACTCCTCTTTTGCAAGTTGTTTTCTTACTTCATTAGTTCTTTAATCTCCTTTCTTTGCTCTCTCTTTCCTCTCTTTGGCTGATATTCAGGTCTTTGTGGAAGCCCATTTAGTGTGATCCTTCGTTGAAGGTTTGTCAACTTGATTCTCCACTTAGTTCCTTAGGCTCCATTGTTGTTGTTGCTACCTACCATATTGCACATCAATATGGATTTTCCAACCTGGTAGTTTGTAGGTTGCTTTTTTCCACCCTAGTGTGGATATTGTGTGTGATGGGGAAATCATGGCACAACTCAATGTTATCCAAGGATGACTCCCCTACCACCAATCTATCAACCCCAATTGCAGCTAGCACTACCAGCTCCCCCAGCACATTCTCATCAACCAATAGGAATTCTGAGTCCCGTACCCATTATTTCAAATTAATTCAGACCTCAAACTCCACCTTTATAACCCCCCATCCTAGGACCTCAACCACCACCACCACGCATCACTCCAATGAACCAGGTATTAGTTGAAAAGATTCCAAGAGAATGGGGAGAGTAGGAATCGGCTACAAAGGTAGCTTGTAACCAATCAATCATGTGTTGACGACGATGAACCATAATTTTCCAAAATCATCGATCATTACATCTTGTAAGGTGAACAACATATTCTCTATCTATCAAACCATTCAAGTCAATCCTAAGGCTAGGGATATGAATTCCATTAGTTCACGACCACAGATATAATGCTACATTTGTAAGGAACACATAAGTCCATTGAATGTCCTTGTTGGAAACAGTTAGGCCAACCAATAATGTGCTATGGATGTCAAGGCAATCACTATTGCAAGTATTGTGCTTACAAAAATAATGTGGTAGCGTCAGTACAACCTCAAGCCCTGCAAGCACCCCTAGCACCAAACATGCCATTGTGTAGTGGGTGTGGTGTGGAACATTGGTACAAGGGTTGTCCAATGAGGAGACGTGCAACACTTACTAACAAAGGAAAAATGATGAGTCCACCTAAGGGATTGAATGAATTTCTAACCCGATAGTGGAAATGGAGAGGTTAGCACAAGCAAAATCCTTGATTGCAGAGTTTGAACAAAGAGAAGCAAAAAAAAGCAATGCAAAGAGAATGGCTCATTTCATGAAAAACACGACCTTCCACCATCACTTAGCTTACCCACCACCAAAGCATGCATTGAGGGTACCCTCAGTCATTAGAGAAGAGAGTCAAGATGGAATGAATAATAGGATCTCATTCTTAATGGATCGAATGCTTGAAGAAGAACCAAGAATGCAACATCTTCCAAGAAGAAGGTCTAAAATTACTATTTGATCTTCATGTGACAGATATTCAGACACAGTGACAAAACCATATGGGCCAAGGGATGTCTTACAGCTTGCGGCATTCTTGTCCATGAAAGTCAAGATGCTAATCACCACTTACATAAGAAAAATCCAACATTGTGGTATGATTTATGCGACTGGATGAATGGTCATTTGGACTCGATGGCAAGGGTGTTGCATGGGCCAACAAAACCCATTGAACAATTAATGAAAAGATCACAAGATCGCCCAACCATTCCAGTGATAATACAAATGTGGTAATTTTGATCTTTTATCAAGAACAAGCGGTAACAACTATTCAAAATGAAGGTGCAGGAATCAGCATTATTACAAAACCATGTTGGAAAAAATGGGGTAAATGGACCATGGACAGAACTTCATGGATGGTTAAGCTCACTAATGGCACTATGGCTAGACTGCTGGGAGTAGTCAAAGAGAGGTCAAAGATTTAAAGACACAAGGTTTTGGACTCTCCTATGAGGTTTGGTTGGTGGTGAAAGACTTCGACAACCAACTTGAGTTTTATGACATTATCCTTGGAAAGCCATATATGTGAACCATGGGATTGGTGCATGATGGGAAAACCAACAAAGCTTACTTTAGGAAGGAAGTGCTACAAGTGGACCTACTTGGAAAACTTGCCTTCTAAGTGGTAGCTTGTTTAGCAGAGTCTGACACCACCACACAGACACTTTTACTGAGAGCTTTTGAAGTAGAAAATGAAAGAAATCAAGGAATGGATCATGATGCCAATTGTTATGCTTCTCTCCTCTCTAAGAGCCAGAATATTCCCACAATTGGATGCATTTTCTAACTACAATTATATACTTGAAAAATGAGGCATGCAATTTGTGCAAGAGAAGGAAGAGACGAACGATGAACCTCCTGAAGGGACAATGGTGCCCTTATGAATGTTCAGTGGTGCCCTTATGAATGTTTAATCTTCTACATGTGCATGCTATGACTGTTGATCATGAGTTTGCTCCAAATTGGAGAAAGGAGATGGAGGAGCTTGTCATTCCAGAAGGATCTATCCATGCTATAGAAATTCCATATATGCCTAAACATGACAAGCTCCACACTTCCAATTTGGAGACTTATTCATTAAGGAGGTCCAAAAAGAAGGTTGGTAATCTACCAAGGAGGCAACTTGGAAGAAAGCCAAGAGAGATGGAGAAACAAGTGGAAGATGCCATGGAAAATGGAGAAGAAAACATTCCCTTCAAAAGAATCAGAAGGTGAACTCTCATTTGAAGATGACAAGGATGAAGACTTGAGGAACATGCCACCTTACTTCAAATCCTACATGATCCAAGATCGACATATTTTCTATGAGAGCAAAAAAAATTGCCGATACTTATGACGATGGAAAGGAATTGCCAAGGAAGTTAACTTGGGAAAAAAGGGTGAGACTCCAAAACTGGTGTTTGTTTCGGTGGATCTCATGCCTGAGGAACAACAGTTTGTTTTGCTACTCAAGGAATATGAGGACTATCTTGCCTTGGTCATATGAGGACATGAAAGGTGTGCCCCTAGAAGTGGTACAACATACAATACCTATTCGAGATGATGCAAAACTTGTACAACAAAAACCATAGGACATGAATCCAAAATACAAAATGGTAGTCAATGAGAAAATTTGAGGTTGGTTTCATTTATGAAGTTGAATATATGGAGTGAGTGTCACTCATAGTTATTGTCACTAAGAAAAATGTAAAGATCAAAGTGTATGTTGACCTTGAAAAAATGCTGCTTATGTGCATGACCATTATCCACTTTCGTTCACAGGACATGTACTCAAGAGAGTGGTAGGACATGAAGCCTACAATTTCTTAGATGGGTTGTCAGGATACAACCAAGTGTCCAACGACCCTAAGGATTAACACAAAACTACTTTTGCCATAACATGGGGTATTTTGGCTTATAGGAAAATTCTATTTGCCTTAACCAATGCCCCAGCAATTTTCTAAGGACTTCTGAGCACGACCTTTAAGGAGTACCTCTGCATTTGGTTAGAGATTTTCCTTGACGCCCTATGTGTGTACTCCTGATGGGTGGTAGATTTAAAATATTTGGAAAGAGTCTTTGGTAGCAGCTAATTGTATTAGATTTCATAAACCCACTGAAATGCCAAATTTGGATTAAGCATGGTGTTATGTTGGGACATGTGGTATTTAGAAGTGGACTCTCTACAGACTAACAAGATTAAATTGATTATGGAATTTCCCCCACCAATGAACTTCAGGGAGTTCATAGATGTACCAGACATATAGAGTTTTATTAGAGATTCATCTACATGTACGTTGAAATCAAGTGTCATTATATCAATTGCTAATTTTGTTTTGAATGGATGAAAGGCATACGATGACTTAAAATATGTACTAGCAACATCACAAATCCTTACAGCACCGAGTTGGGATTAATATTCCATGTTCATATTGATGCCTTAAATTTTGCTATAGGACATGTGTTGGTGCAACTTGGTGAGAGTAAGTTAGATAATCCCATATACTTTTCAAGTCACCAATTGAACGAGGATGAGAGAAGCTACACAACAACCGAATGAGAAGGCCTCGCAATGGTTTACACTATAAAGAAAATTTGGTATTACCTGTCGGCTAACAAGTTTGTATTTTTTGTAGATCATCAAGCCTTACTTTATGTTGTGGCCAAACAATGCTTAACAGGATGTTGGATGCCAATTTTAAGGGATTTTGACTTCACAACTGTAACTTGGAAGGGGTAAACCAATGTTCTTGCATATCATATGTCTAGAATTCCTAATGGAGAAGCTCCTATTGGAGTTGAGGACAATCTTCCTGGCACACCATTGTTCCTCATTGACTTGTTACCAGAATGGGAGGAAAAGATATATTATCTTGCTAACGGATTACCCAGCAGAATACCACTAGATAAGGCAAGAGCACAAAGTTTGATTTGGGAAACAATTCTCTATCAGCTTATCACATGACAATTGTATAAGACTGAAAAAGATGGTATTGTAAGAAGATGTGTCCGAGAGGACAAATTTCGCACCAGCTCTTGATCTCTTTAGCTTTTCTTCTCTAGTCTTAGCTTCATCTTTGGCCTTTTTCCAAAGAAGCTATTGCTCCCTCTTGCTTTCATTATCTTGATGAATGGTCTAGAGTGTTTCAAGTGAAAGAGGTTGTTAAGCTCTTTCGGTGCACTAGCGTGTCTTGGAGATCATCCAAGCAAGCCACTATGGAGAGCTCAACCTCCACCACTACTTCCTATTGACATATCGAGCTCCAATCGTGATGTGCCAGGGTGTCCGTTGTGCATTTATGTCACCGACTTGTTAGCTGCAGATGCGATTGGTACATCGCCCATGAATAATAGCTGGATGATAGCTATCTTTATGTACTCTAGTTAGTGGCTCAGTTAGTATGCCACTTTAGTTAGCTGAGTTTGGTTTGAGACCCACATATAGGGTTCACCTATTCCTTTTGTACTTAGAGAGTTCTTTTGGCTTTCACAACTCCAATGCTCTATTCCTTAAACTTTTATAATGAAGAATGAAGACCAAAGTCAATAGACTTGGCTTTTATACATCCACCTTTTGAAGGGAGGGTCAACCCTATTCCTTTTTAGCACTCTCTTTTAGCTTTCTCTTATTACTAATCCTTTGGCCCATGGCCTATCCATCTATACAATTGAAAGCTAAAAGAATTACAACTCTCGGGCCTTTAGCATTGTAAAGAATGAAGAGTGTACAAAAATAGTTTGAGGATGTCACGATGTGTAACATGCCCTCCCTCCTATCCTCGGCTCGTCCTTGGACCTATGATTGGAGAAGATTTACTACTAGGACCGCTTTCATGAGATTGTATCTCGTGAAGGGCTTTTTGGACAAGTTGAGATGAAGTAGGGATGCGGCATCCAGAATGTCATGTCCATCATGTCTTCAAAATTTCTTATGTGGAATGCATGAAGATTTTGGACACGGAGGTATAATCGGCATATCTGCTTGAGATCCAGTCTTTTATCTGGATTGAAAAGAATAGGTTTTTAATTCCTGCTCCTCCATGGTTGGTGATAGATGTCACATATCATCTAGTAGCATGATTATTAGGCTGTTGAAATGGCAGCAACAACTATAGGATCCGACACTTACTTTTACTTGTCGTTCCAATCATGGAGCTGGGTGACGAGGGCAATGGTGGTAAGTACTACTGGGAGATTGAACTTGGGACAATTATATTTTACATTGGAATAGGTACCTTCTTTGGATTGGCATGTAAGTCAGATTTATTCTTTCTTTCTAATTGGAATAACAATAGTAATTCCATGTCATGAAATTACTTATGAGGAAGGGACTCCACCATTGGGGCTATATCCCCATATCTTTTATTGTTGGTGGAAAGGTTCTTATAGTGGGCCTTTTGTAGCCACCTTGTGCCTTCTTCGGGTGTTCATCTGGCCATTTCCAAAATGAGTTGTTGATGAATTTTGTTAAGGTCCTCACGTCCATTATATCCACTAGATTGAGGCCCTGTTTCTCTATGCATTCTGTCCATTGGCACAGTTGTTCTTGATTATTTACATCTTGCGAGAGCAAATTTAGAATTCATGATGAGGGGTTGGAGCATTTGTTATACAAAAGAATGGATATCCCTTGCGTCATGTGTTTGTTCGGATGATGGCCGGCTCTTCTTTTCCTTTTCCCTTGTCCTGCTGTTTGGGTGTAGAGGTAGTTGTGGGGGTGTGTTCGGCGGTTCAAGGTTGGTTGAGGAGGGAAGAGTGGCATGTGGTGTGGCAGAGTAAGTGTGGAGGGCACTGGGTGACAAAATATGAAGAGGGGAGAGGAGAAGAGTGGAGATGAGGAGAGAGGGCACAGCTAGAGAGCACACCACAAATGACTAACTGTACACTAGATTTAGTTGAAAAAATATAATATATACAAACCCTTTTAGGGTTAGGGTTAGGGGATCTAACCCTTTCCTTTATAGCACTCTATAAGGTTAGTGCTATGCACATATGATCACATGATGGTGCTATGCACACATGATCACATGATGTTGAGTGTGAACTCTCAACACCTTCCCTCAAGATCAACATCATGAAGTAGGCTTTCCCTCAAGATGATGATTTTGGGGAATCGAAGAAGGACTAAGCATTACATTCCATCACACCCCTTTAATGGGAATGTCCTTCCTCTACGTCAACCAAGAGCTAGTCGGTGTTTCTTGAATAGCTCTTTACCGAGTGGTTTGGTAAAGATGTCTGCAACATTCTCTTTGCTATCACAATGTTGCAGTGTGATGTCACCAAGTAACACTCTTTCTCTGATGAAGTGCTCTCTGACATTAATGTGCTTTGTTCTAGAGTGATATACTGGATTCTTGGCCAATGCTTGAGCTGATTGATTATCACAGTATATTGTTGTTGGCTTTGACTCATCAAAGTAATCTGTTTCTGACAATAGTCTTCTGAGCCATATAGCCTCACATGCACCTGTAGTGAGTGCTCCATATTCTGCTTCAGTCGAAGACAAAGAAACAATTGGCTGTTTTTTTGACAACCATGATATAGCACCTTGACCAAGGAAAAATGCATATCCCTGTATCGATCTCCTGGTCTCATGATCTCCATCATAGTCACTATCACAGTATCCATGCAACTGTGGATGACTTCCTCTATATTCTATCCCAAACTGTCTTGTACCTCTGATGTATCTCAAGACTCTTTTGGCTGCATTCCAATGAGACTATTTTGGGTTTGCCATAAACTGTGCTAGTGAGCTTACTGCATAACAAATATCTGGCCGTGTAATTGTCAGATATATAAGAGATCCGATGAGTTGCCTGTAGTATTTGTCATTGACTGTAGGCTTTTTTGAATCTTTAGTAAGTTTCAAACTTTGTTCCATGGGAGTGGCTGCAATCATGCAATCTGCCATATGAAACTTCTTCAGGAGACTGTCAACATACTTGACCCGACTCATGAATGTGTTATCTGAATCTCTCCAGAACTCAATTCCAAGACAATAGCACATAAGTCCAAGATCTTTCATGTCGAACTCTGCAGATAAGTCTTGTTTTAGATTTTGGATGAAGCTATCCTTGTTTCCTATCACAATCAGATCATCTATGTACAAAAGTGCAATAGTAATGTCTTCCCCTTGAACTTTGTAGTAGAGAGCATGATCTGCATTGGACTTCATGTATCCCATATTAGCAAAATACTTGTCGATTCTGCTATACCAACTTCTGGGTGCTTGCTTTAAGCCATAGAGACTTTTCTTGAGATGGCAAATCTTATTCTCCTTTCCTGGTTCAACATAACCTACTGGTTGTTGCATGTAGACTTCCTCCTCTAGATGACCATTGAGAAATGCATTCTTGACATCGAGCTGATACATATTCCATTTACTGAGTGTTGCTAGTGATATCAAGAACCATATGGAATCCATCTTTGCTATTGGAGCATAAGTCTCATCATAGTCTTGACCATATTGTTGTGCAAATCATTTTGCAACTAATTTGGCCTTGTATCTCTGAATACTTCCATCTGGATTGTACAAAATTGCCCATTCGGCTTGTTCTTCTTCTATGGTTTGATCCTCTGGGTAGGCGATATGCGAGGTATCATAGTTATTTGTATAGGTAGTGTTCATTGTGTTGAGGCACTCATAAACTCTATTGTGCAAGATAATGATGCCTAAGGCATTATATTGTGTTATTCCTTGATCTTGCGGATATGGATAATTTGGCAAGTCAATAGGTTTAGATAGCTCCATAATTGGTTCATAGGTGGGAAGTCATTTGATTCTTGAATGCACCGACACCATGAATGGAAGTCAAGGATGATTGGGTGTAGAGGGAGTTGATAAATTTCTGTCTGGTCCACGAGACATAAGTCTCCTCGGAAATATGACATAGCCAAAATGGGATGGGTGAAATAAGAATGCTTCTGCAAAATTGTGGTGAAGTGAGAGGGGGGTAAAGGTTTGGTAAGATCTATGCTGTGTTGGATTGATGATGCGGCTATTGTGTTGTAGAAGAAAGTTAGTGTCTATGCCACTGTGCAGAGTTCCAGAGCTAGGGTTACGATGTTCGAAGATGCGGTCATGATCATCCTGTGATCTTTCTCCATCTGGTCGTTAGGGGATATCAGTATTTTTGGAATTTCTTCTAGCTCTTTGATTTGCTACTCCCTTTGACATAGCACCTGTTCCTTTTGTTGGAAAGCTTGTTCGAGTTATGTGCGATTGGTCTTGTAGGCTTGTTGTGTATGTTCATCACAGTGATCATATTTTTGTTCTTATTAATTCTGCCTTCTCCTCCTCTAACCTTTTGATTCTGGCTGCATCCTTTGCTTTGCCTTTTTTGCTCTTTTCCTGGGCCTCCTTTGGTTGTTTCTCACGGTTTTTGACCTGTTCTTGAAGCACCTTTTCCTTGGTCAAGGCAACTTCAAGGGCTTTTTCTATATCCTCTTGATCCTTAACCTTTGCCTGGAACTACTGTAACTAGCTTTGATTCCTCTCAAATATCTGTAGTCCCACAGTCTGGAAATGAATTAATGTCTTCATAAAATTCCTCTCCCTTTCTATGACATCTGGATGATCTTTTTTGTATTGTTCATAAGTTTCATCATCCTTGTAGTTTTTAGAGGAGGTGGTGGCTACTACTTCCAATGCTCTAAAGGCATTATCCTCTTGACCCACCTCCTTTGCTCTGGTCTTCATTGTTTACATGAGTATTGAGGCTAGGAGTAGGCTATTGATTTTGTCCATGTTTAGCTCTTGTGGGCGGGGTGCTGGCATGTGATGATGTATCTCCATTTCTGGCTCTTCAGGAAGCACCTACTCTTCTTGTACCCTCGCCTTACCTTTCTCCTTCTCTTTTTGCCTTCTTGCCTCTTCAGCAGCCTTATCCTTCCAATGTTGTTCGGCAATGGCCTTCCATTTTTATGTTGCTTCATCCATCTTCTGTTTCTTAGATTCCTTTGTTGCCTTTGCTGCTTCTGCTTTGTCTTTTTATTTTCCTTGGCTTTCTATTGCCATTTTTCTAACATTGGATCAAGCTTTACTTTTTTCAACTCCGGCTCTGGAGCTCGGCTCTGGAGCTAGCTCTTGTAATTCTATCCTGTTTTTGCTTGCATACCCAAAGTTTTTCTTATCCAATCTCTATGCTGCGAGGTGACGAATTAGCCGCATCAGTATCATGGGATGTTGAATCTGGTTGTTATGTTGTGCACATACTTTGTTGAGTTTTGGGAAGTAGTAGTCTGCCCAATTTGTGACATGTTGTGTGGGCTTATGCAACCTCAACAACTAGTTGGCCGGTATAGTATTATGGTGGTCAGATGGCTCAACCCTAGTGAGTAATCTAAGAACCCTTGTTGCCTTTTGTAAATGTGGAGAGATGTCAATGAATTTAATGCCACCCCTCTGCTTGTGGCTCTCGTATGTAGTTGCCCCTTCCAACTTGTTACCCAGCTTTCTTAAATCCACATACGGCTCTGCCACAATGTCAAGGCCGAATGCATTTCTCATGGCATCAATGTTAAGTGTTAAAACCTTTTCTTGCCCATCATATGATATTACCTTGGTTTGCTTGTTGTTCTGGTTGTATTTTTTGACAAATTGCACTGCATGGTTCATGTCGAGCTTGCATGGCAACTTGTATCTCATCTTTCCCAGGCTACATGCATCTAAGTAGGGAATTACTTTTGGGTCAGTTAAAGGGGTTGAGTACATTATTGGAGTGCACCACAATTCCTCCTATTTGCTCCACCCATTCTTGTCCCAATGGTGAGTGTGTTGTGATCATAATACCCCTCTCTCTGTTTGGGTTGGAGGCACTAGTTTTGAAACCTGCCTTTCTTTTGTGTGATTTTACACTAGCTACTACTGATGGTTATCCTTGGTCCTGAGGTGGTCATACATGTGCTTGGCTTCCTTCACCTTCTACCTGTCCAGCCTGCCTTATCTGCCTCTCTATTGCCTCCTGAGCCGAGACTCGAAGTGCTTCTTCAACTTCCCTTGCTTCATCATCTCCCAATTGATTGGGAAGCTGAGAGCCATGGGATTTGGATTTTGATTGCCCACTAGTGAATTCTCCCTCTTTTTTGGTGAGCGAGGTGAATTTATGGCGACGTAGATAGTCTTCGGTGTTGGAAAACATCTTGGAAAGTGGTTGAGTGAGAGTGGTTTTTGGGGGTTTTTGGAAGTGGATTTGTGTAGTTGGCAATTGGTTTTGATTGCTCAAATTTTAGTGGAAATTTTGACAGCATGTAGTTGCAAATGATAATGCAGCACCCTGCAGTCGGGGGATATATAGAATTATTGCAGTGCTACAATAATCAGCTAATGCAATGCCCTATAGAAAGTTATCCTATATGGGAAATCTGAAGTGTCACCTGTCCTTTTGGTAATCCCTTGACCCTATCTACAAGCTCACTACTCATCTTCTGACAACAAATTTACCAATATTACAATGGCTGATGCATTAGCTGCCTTATTGCAATGTGGCTGAATCACTGCCTAGATTGTTCAATTTGGTACAACCCAATGCTTCATTCTTCGAAAACGTGTTTGTGCTGAATACTTATGCATGGACCTCCCCAGTACTGATGATGTTCTGGCCAAACCCAATACCCCAATGCATTAACAAATTAATGTGGCGTCCTTGATTATGTTCACACCAGTCATCCTTGTGCAGTTATGATGATGTCATGGTAGCTGATATAAACTTCCCGAACCCTTGGTTGCCTTCTGATAGTTGAACTTTATCATGCTGCTGCATTAATGCATCATGATGAACTCAGGAGACATACCTGGCTGATTTTGGTGCTTGGATGTCACTTGTACCTTTGATGGATCTTGGGTATCCACCTACTTGCCCACATTGAATGGTATTTGGAAGCAGTACTCATACCCCCGATGCAATGCCTGGCTATTGTAGCATCTTTGATTTTGACCTCATCTCAATGTAGCATCTTTAATTTTGACCTCATCTCAATGTATTTTGAAATTTTGAAGTCATGGTACTATGAACTAGATGTGTTTAGCTAGCACATGACTTGGAGTTTGATTGGTGAAGCAAAGTTATTGCAGCGTGCTGTAATAATTCCTAAGTTGGAGTCCTACAAGTGCTCTTCTATGGCCTATAGGACTAATGTTCGAACTTGTTGCTGTAGAATTTAACCCTTTTGACAAAAATAAGGCAGATGTGAGTGCTTGGGAAGTGTGGACCCTAGTTGTTGCTTATGCTCATTTGATGATTGTGCCGTGTCCCTAGCACCTATATTGTTTACTTGCATTGACTTGGACTTTAGTTTGACATTAACAAAAGTATGAGTGCTTATGCAAAAATGTATTTGCCTTATGTGAGGTAATTCCCCTAAGGACCCTAGAGTTTGGCTTGACTTGATGGTGTCCTAGCTTAAGTTTTGACTCTTAATCTATCTTGATGAATTAAGTTAGACACTTGGCTATGATGTTTCATTGAGAAAGTAGGTGGCATACATATTGATTGATACCTCCAAAGATTGTGGTACCTTTAGTCGTGATGTCGTCCGCCATAATCATTAAAGTAGCAAGATCTTTCAGCATTGTTGTGGTGTCCTCGATTATGTTGGCTTCAAGATGCTCTTCTATCTTCAGTGTGTCAAGTTGAAGAACATGTTCTTGTGGCACTATCTCTTTTTTGGAAGTAGGTTCTTGAGTGATTGTCTTCAATTTTGCATCTTCCTTGTTGTCTTTTAGAGTATTGGTTTTACCCGTGGTAGGTTCTTATGGCACTACCTTAGGCCTAGTAATCTTTTTTGCCTTGTATTGCACTAGTGATAAGGGTAGAGATGTCCTTGATGAAGAGGAAACATTCGTTGTATCCATCATCTTTCCCTTGCCTTTATCTTTATGAGCAAGTTCTTGTGGCACTACTTCTTTGACGGAAGTAGGTTCTTGTGGTTGTGCTCTTTTAGCTCTTTGTGTTGATGACGTTGGTGACGATCTTTGTACTTGTAGAGGTACATGTGTTTTGCGTACCCATACTTGTTTTGTCTTTTGTGTCACTTATGCTTGTTGTGGCACAACGGCGTGTAATACTCTTATTGTAGATACTCTTTTCTTCTTGGGCACCCATATGTAAGTTTTTTAATGGTAAAAACCTTGGCTTTTAAGTAGTGTTATAGGTACCCATCATTGATGTATCTTTTTCTTGCGCTGGACTTTTCTAGCCCTTGATTAATAAGGTTTAGGGTAGCATGGAAGTGATTGCTTTCAATGTAGAGGTACCTTTGGTACCCAAGCTTTCGTCTCCCCTTCAAAGTATCCTTGGGCGTGAAGTAGCTTTTTGGGCACCCACCTTGGCACTAATGATTTTTCTCGTGATGTGTGTTGCCAAAGCCGAGGCAATTGTTGAAGTTGTGGAGTTTTTGATCTTGTGGTTAAAGTTGTGGATGTGCTTGTAGAAGTTTGAGAGAGAGTTGTTGATGACGATCTTTCTAGCATAGCAGCTTTACCTTTACCTTTCACAATAGTGATATCACTATTGTCTTGACTTGTAAGTGGTATTGGTAACTCTTCTCGCAAGTAATGGCATCTAACATGCATGTTCCTTGTATAGCATCATGGCTTGGCACGTGTGCCAATCAATTTGACAATTGGGCAGATAGCACCATGTATGCCCAAGCACTACATGCTCCTCCATCATTCCTGCAGGCATAACGTAGAAATGTACCTGCAACACATTCTTAGCAATGACAACGTCTAGTCTAGTAACATGGCCTATAGGTTTGGATTGTGTGCCATTAATTGCTCTAACTATTGTGTTTGTTGGGACCATGCTTCCTTTGTGTAGGCTTTGCCAAGCTTCAAAAGATATGAAATTATGGCTTGCCCTTGGATCTATTAGTGCTTCCATGCCAAAGGATGTGTCCTTTGAGATTGTTAACTTTATGGGGATCCTAGCAGGCTCTACTTGTGGTTCATCGTCCCCTAAGTTTTCATCTATAAGGGTGCCTTTGTACAAGGTCATCCTTTTAGAATTTGTTTTCATCTCTCTCTCCTTCGCTTCCTTGTGAGCTTTTTGCTATGCCAGCTTCTCTTCCTTTTCCCTTTTTTGCTCATTATGGATCATCTATAAGGTTTGCAATGTTAAAGGTCCATAGAACCTTTTCAATTGGCAAGTGTTGTGTTTTGACTATTGCTCCACATATTCAAGTATCTTGTTTTGACTATTGGTCCACAAATGTTTGAAAGTCATTGTAGAGTAGTTCTTGCTTTTAATGTCCTACAATCAATTTCTTTGCATGTGATTAGATATCAAGGGTTGTACTATAAGTGTTGCTCAACATATGTGAGTTCTATATCATGAGTATTTCTTGTTTTTTGTGTTCAACAAAATGACCAAAAAATCAAGGTCATCAAGCTCCACACAAGAAAAGTTCACAACAAAACAAACAAGCTTGCAAAATCCTTTGAAATACATGAATATATCGTCTCAAAGGTAATGCACTTTCGTGTTTTTGCGATTGTGTAGTAGCAATGAAATAAAAGTTGTGCAATATGTAAGTGCACCTTTTCATTTTGTGCTCACAACAATTTGAGCATGTATGACTTCAATGCAAGCTTCCCATGTCAACTCAATAAATGATTACATCCCAATTCTCTTTTGGTATTCGATATTTATCAAAACTTCAAGAAAAAGACTAGCTAAAAAGTATTCCATAAACATGGTAGACTCCATTATGGCTTTGATGAAGCTCGTTCTTCAAAATCCAAAATCTTCCAGTTTGCACCTTCCTTGAAGTGTGTAGTTCAACCTAGTTTTAAACTTGTCATCACTCCATGACCTAGCCACCAGCAACCCGTCATGTACTAAGCACCATAAGAAGAAGGAGATGTAGCAGGGCCACCAACTCACCCAAAGGGCTCGCCACCATAAGGAGTGCATGCAAATGAGCAAGATACCCTATTAATACCAACTCTGAGCCATGTAGGCACTCTATTCTACAACCTTCCTAATGCCAGCTTGCCAATCCTAGCACAGTATGCAAAGAAAGGAATTGCTCTCTATGAATCCTTGAGATTAGGAAACTGCCACTCCCCTAGATCCCAATCAAGATCTACAAGGGCCCAACTCTCCCACAACCACAATTGCCAAGGCTGCACCTCACTGACCTTCATCTGCGGGTCCACGTGCCATTCCTTTCCTCCTTGCCAATAGCTTGAATGTGATGCCAAGGAAGGGAAGGTGCCTCTGCGGCAGTGGTGTCCCACAATAGGCCACCCTCCTCTCTAGGGGTGAAGAAAGTAACTAAGGAGTTTGATAACTAACCAACTACCACTAATAGAGACACCAACCGAGGAGAATTGTCTAAGCCAATGCTCATCACCAGCATCAAGCTCCCTGGGAGTGGGGGGGCTAGCTAAAGTATTGGGATGGTAACCACTATCACATCCCTCTTGGCAATCATCTCTCTAGTCCTGCCAACGATTGCCGCTAGTTCCTTTGAGTTCAATTGTTGGAAGAGAACATAGGGAACGCATTGGTCTGGCAGCCCAGACTTCCAAGGGGATGTGTGAGTGCTCACCAAGCTAATAGGCCTCCCTGTCTAGTACCCAACTGCTCCAAATGAGGTTGCATGTCAATCTCCTCCTGGCTACTGGGGGGACTTATGAAAGACTGCGCCAAAGGTGAAGGAAGACTGCGTAAAAAGGCTGAGTGGGGTTGTAAGGTAAGTGCTGACATGAAGATCCAAAGGAGAGAGGGCTGCCAGCCTCCCCCTCGCACTTTTTCAGGTAAGAAAGTGCTTCCTCTTTTTCCAATTTTTAATTTCCATTATTTGCATTGGCCTATGGCTAGCACGTTAAGTGCTAGCTACAGTGCTGGGCATAGGAACTCTCTCTTCCCCCCTCTTCTCTTATTCCCTCTTCTTCCCCTCTTTTCCTCTTTTCCTCCCTCTTTCCCCCCTCTTTCCCTCCCTCTCTTATTTCCTCTTCTTCCTCTCTTTTCTTCTTTTCCTCTCTATTTTTTTATTCTCTTTTTCCCTCTTTCTTTCTCTTCTTTCTCTTCTTTTCCCCTCTCTTATTTCCTCTCTTTCATCCTCTTTTCTCTTCTTTTCATAAGCATATGAACACGTGCTAAGACCCTCCTACAGGAGGAGCTTCCACTTCTAGCCTCCAAGGATGAGACCACAAACTACGAGCAAGGCCTAGCTCTACAACTCAGGGTCAATGATACCTAGACCCCTATGACATGACGTAGGATGATAATTTGCCATGCGACACATGTCTCGGTATCTCTTCTACCCAAAGAAAGTTGTGGAGTTGCCTTCGTAACTATGCCACACAAAGACTCCGAGAAGGGCCAACAAGAAGTCGCATACCAGGCATGGCAAGAATGATTTGGTTCACCATCATAGCATGCCTAGCTAGAAAAGCTTAGAATTGCTCCAAAATGTTAACTTCTTACAGGTGGAATCAAGAACCACAAAAATTTTCTGAGCCAGGGTGATATCAAGGCCGCCTATAAGCTTAAATATCAAGTCGTTTGGTCCCTGAGGATCTACTGAAAGCCAAAATAGACTCCCTACTATGAAGTGGCACTCAAGACCATAAGAAAACCAACTCACTTATGCCAGTTGATCTTCGCACCAACTCCGAGGAAAAAAGTATCCAAGGCCAACAACACCCTCTCGAGCACTGAATAGAGACCCCCAAGACCTATGGAATGAGCATAAGGAAAGTTCTCCGCACAAAACGAGAAGCGGTAGGGGACAAGCCAAGACCCTGTTTGACATAACACTCCAAGCTAAAATGCCCCCCCTCCTCTCACCTATGATGACCTTGCTAGTGGTGTTTCTATAGAGAGATGAGACACCCATGATCTACTACACTGGGGAACCAAGTTGCCAAAGGGTACCCTCCAAGAAGGACCGATCAACTTTCCTCATACACCTTGAAGTCGAGAAGGGTTGCGAACCTCCAAGAAGGACTGATCAACTATGTCAAATGCCTTGAAGTCGAGAAGAGCTGTCAGGTGTTGCCCATTGTGGTGTGCCCACTCTGTCTCCTCTCAGCAAGTGAAGACATTGTCCAAGATTCTACAAAGCCCATCTGTGTATTGTGAATAATGTTGGGCATCATGGGCCACATCCGTGTATTAATCATCTTAGCCATGGCCGTATAAGCGGTGGGAAGAAAAATGATGGGCCGTTACTAGCATATCTCCTATCTACCCCCCCCTTTGCGAAGGACCCCCCCTTTGCGAAGGAGACAGATAAACCCTGTGCTAACCCTGCTCTACACGATTATCAAGCATCCTATCAATGCTGAGAATGTATTAAAAAACTGCCAAAAGATGCTAACAAACCTAATCCCAAAAGGTCACGAAGAAATCCCAAAAAAGACCATCCTCACTTGGGCCCTTCTACCCATCTTGCTCTGTGAAGTCATCTAGGAGCTCCTTCTCTATGAAGGGTGCAACAAGAGACTCTTTCATTTGGGGCATTACAACTATCGGGGTATGGCTCCACACATGCTCATGGCTCCTCGTGGTGTGGGGAAAAAGATGATCCTTCTGAAAGAACTCTCTTTAGAACTTAGTAGCGATCCCTGCATCTCTTCTGGACCCATATGATGGTTGTTGTCATGTGCTTGAAGGCATTGTATTTGCTCATGAACGGTTGTAGGCCCATGTGTCCTAAAGAACTCGTACTGATGTGGTCCCCTTCCTTTCCCAAAAGGACACAGGAGCATGGAAGTTGAACTCTCATCATCTATGCATGATCTCCTCTAGCACCAAGTGGGCCTAGATGTCTTTGATCCTAATCTACTTTGCTAGGGGAAGTCTATTACAGCCATTGGATGAAAGCTAGATTCCTACACAATGCTCCTCTTAGGCCCATAGATCTTGTCTGGCCTACACAACCACCTCTAAACAAATTGGGCTGGACTCCACCAAGGTTTGTGCTACCTATTTTGCAACATCTCATCCAACCCTCCAGACTATAAAGTTATGATGCAATTAATCACCTCCTCGCTTGCATAGATGGAGTTTGGGATGCGGTGCAAGCAGGGTGCTAAGGAACGGGTGATTGCATCCAAAGCTAAAAGTATTGGGACATGGTCCGAGAGAGTTGTCCCTTCCACAATCCCTATCTACAAGCAAAACCCAGTCATCATTGATGTAGAACCGATCCAAATGCTTGAGTAACCCCTCTTCCTTATCCCAAAAGCCCCATGAAAACTCAAGGCTATCGAAGGTGCGGGCTCTTGCCAATTGTCTCTACTTACCATGGTGAAGAGGAAGGTCTCCCATGTGGTTTTCTCTTCTCAAAAAATGCCCCTTGGCCCTACCAGTACTCATGTGTCTTCACGTTGTTGAAGTCTTCTCCAACAATCCAAGAATCCATCTTTGGCAAAGTATCCATAATGGTCTACCAAAAGGTGTCTCTCATCCACATATTTATGGGTGCATAAACATTGAGAGTCCCTATCTTGTGTCAAGGCCAAGCCAAAGGGCTTGACTAGGTATCAAGGAACGATGCCCACACACACACTAGAAAGTAACAAAACATTGATAGAAGTGCATATGCCACCGCTACACCCATGCTTCCAAACGGATATAAATGTGAGAGTGGCTTGGAAGAACCTTCCCATAGCGTTTGGCCTACACGGCCATCAACTTATGCTCTTATAGCAAGAGCACGTCAATCTGTAACTCCTATCTCAAGATAAGATTCCTAGGACTACAAGTACATGAACAATGGAACCCATTTACGTTCAAAGAGATAAGATGTAGGCTCGCGATGAGGAAACTAGAGATGCAAAGAACTCCATATTTGAGGTAGAAGTGGTAGATTAGCCATGAGAATATTCACGAAAGCACTTTGTTGTTGGTTTGGAAGGGGAGCAAACTTGTGTCATCCTTAGTCCCGTGAGCCCGAATCATAGGAGTGACACCCAAGTTGCAGAAAAGGTGTAGGCTCTACGAGCCATCCAATCATCTCCGGAAGTGACTTGCCAAAGAACCTAGCTGTCTTTGCCGATGTCTAAGCCTAAACGCCCATGGGTATGCCTAGTGTAGAGGGGCTTACAGGATAACCTAAAGATGAAATCTCTCTATGGAATGCTACTAGTGGATCTTCACCGTTCATAGGGACCACTGACTAGAGAACAACTCCACCCTATCAGCTTGATCCACTCCTCTATATGTACTTGTGTCTGCTCTACGAGGAAACGAGATCCTCAGTCCATTGCTCATCCCCTCTGTTGTGGAGGGTGCGACCATTAGGAGGAGAAAATGGTGTCATCCTACGGTTCATTCCCTTCCAAAGGATGCATATGGAGATGTCCAAACAAGCTAGGAAGGTCCCATTCCTCCTACATCCAACTAATCCCATGGACCAACGTGGTACAACTCCAAGAGAGAGGACACAAGGTTCGAGGCTGAAGCCTTATCCTCACTTAGCACAAAACAACAATACAATGAGAGAGTTTACACTATATGTGTAACCCTAGAATACACGGTTCATGTGTGAACCCAATTCAAACATACATGGCTATCTAACTATGCCACAAGTACAGCTAAAAGAAGGTGGTGACATAAATGAGAGTCACACAGGATATACATCAGGGGTGGAGCTTGATATCTCAACACTCCCCTTCAAGCTCAAATCCATCTTGAGTACACCAAGAAAACTCCAGAATCTACGAAGCTTCTATGTACCCAAGTCCTTCGTGAAGACGTCAACCACCTACTCCTTGGTGTTGAAGATCAACGTCTCAGCTAGAACCCTCTCCCTCACAAAGTGATAATGCACCTCAATGTGTTTCATTCTAGCATGATAGACTAGGTTATTAGCAAGCATAATGCTACCAATGCGATAATGCACCTCAATGTGCTTCATTAATGTTGCTAATGATGTTATAGTAAATTACAATTGCACCATGTACTGAATGGCCCAAATCAGCAAGTAGCTTTTGTAACCATGCTACCTCACATGCAACCATAGTTGCACCCCTATACCACTGGGGACTCTCCATCAACTTGAGAGTGACAACTCATTTCATAAAAAACTACATCTTTGCTCACTTGCATCCTACGAGTGGAGGGGTTATAACAATAATACCCTTTTTGCTGCAAAAAATACCCAATGAAGATGCATTTTTTCTGCCTTCAGATCCAGCTTAGTTCTCCCCTCATCAAAACATGAACATAATCTATACAACCAAATACTTTCAAGTGAAAAATATTTGGTTTTCTACTTGTATACTTTTCCTCAGGCGTCATGCCATCGATAGCTCCAATGGCGGTTATGTTCATAATATACATACTAGTTGCTATTACTTCAACCCAAAAATAATCATGCAACTTTTTCTCATTCAACACAGCCCTTGCAACTTTTGCAATGTGCCTATTCTTTCTTTTTGCAACCCCATTCTATTGAGGGATAGATTTGCATCAGTACTTTCTTTGAATTCCTTGCTCTTTTTAATAATCAGTTAATGCATCTAAGAAATACTCTCTCCCTCCATCAGATCTCAAAAATTTTATGTGCATGCCCTTTTCTTTCTCCACCATAGCCTTGAAGGCCTTCAAGTGGTTGAATGCCTCACTTTTATGCTTCATGAAGTACACCCATGCCTTCATGGTGTGATCATCAATGAAGCTCATAGAGTAGTGGCATCCACTAAGAGAAGCAACTTTGGTTGTCCACACATCTGAGTGGATCACCTCCAAAGCCGTATTGCTTACTTCAACATTCCGTAGAAATGCATGTTTGGCCTGCTTGCCCATTTGGCATGCTTCACATACCTTTTGCATTCCAACCACTCTAAATTTTGGAAAACCTGCAACAATACTCTACATTTGCATAGATTTCAGCCTCTGTATATTCATGTGCCCAATGTGCTTGTGCCATATTTCAATATCTGCAACGACACCTCTTCCATGTGCAAACATAGCAGCTTTAATCTTAGGCATGTATACATCCAAGGTGAGCATTCTGTTTCCTTTTGCAAGTAAGCGGCACTGAGTTCCCGAATCCTCAACAAAACAACCATCATGGTTAAATCTCAACCATTTGGCCAATTGAAACCATATTCTTGGTGATATTAGGAACATGAGAGGTTCATCTGACAAGTACTTCATTTTGCCATCTTGCACAGCTAGTGGCACCTTACCAACCTATGCAATTGGATGCACAATATCATTACTTGTTTCAACATAACCTGGATTTTGCAAATTTCTAACATCACTAAACCACTCACCATGATTGGTCATCTGGTTGGAAGCACCTGAGTCAATAAACCATACATTTTTATGATGTGCAACATTTTTTGACATAGAGTTAACCATGTGCTGCATCACAAAAAGGTGCTCATTTCTATCATCACCCTGCCTACTGGATGATGCATAGTTGCTTTGTAAATTTGTCATCCTCAACTTCTATGCTTGAAAATTATCTTTCTCAAGCTTGTTGCTAACAATAGTAGACATATTCTCAGACATTTTTCAAGTCAAAATCTATAAGTGCAACTTGAAAAAACAAAGTTCCACCTCACAAGGATGAACAACAAAAATTTGGCAACACCAAAAATTTTGCCTCACAAGAGTAGTGGTGAGCAACCACACGAGTCACACCAAGTGACAAAAAATGCATAAACACAGTAACCCAAAACTAGCATAGGTTTCTCAAAAACCCTGCATTGGGGACTGACAACAAGCCTTTTATTGCAACCTCGCACATAGGCAAAAACTGGGCATACTTAGTCAAAAACGGCTTCATCTTGTAAACCCACTTGTAGCTAGTTGCCTTCTTATCATGAGGGAAAGACATGAAATCCCAAGTGTGTTTTGCATCCAAGGCTACCATCTCTTAATCCATGGCTGCCTCCCAATTTTTCTTCTCAAAGAACTTGGGATTCCTTCTGTTGTTACTCTAGGTGCAAGGAAAAGCAGGCATGCTATAAAGACTCTTGGAGCTGATGCAGCTACATGCAAGCTCACATGTGCAAAGTATCCCATTAACATGAGGCTAAGACATGATGGGTTTTCAGCCCATCACTATGCAAGGTTCTAGAAGAACCATAGCCAACTCGCTTTGAGAGAGGGGTATACCCTATATATCTAACCCTAGAATACATGATCCATATGTGAGCCCAATCCAATCATATGTGGATGTCTCACTACACCACAAGTACAACCAACAAAAGTTGGAGACATAAATGAGAGTCATCAAAGAGATAGATCAGGGCTAGAGCTTGATATCTCAGCACTCCCCTCGAGCTCAAATTCATCTTGACATAATACCCCTTCTAATATTACTCATATCCCCTACCTCCCTTATACTTAAAATTGAATGAATCATCCTTACATCATTGTCTTGTGATATTCAACTAATAAATAATCTTCCTGGTATCGTATGCTTGTCATAATACTAAGGACATGGCATATCCCCTTCACACCCAAAATTGGAAAAAAGATTATTAAAGGCATCATACCCATACATATGGATCACCCAAAAAAAAGGAGGTCATTTCTTATTTTCCCAAATGAAATCACATCATCTCCTTGAATTTATTCCTCACCCTCAAGTTCATGAGCATCTCTTTGCAAGAAAACAAATACATCTCCATTTTTACAAGCCTCAAAATGTGCTAATATTGAAGAAGAATGCTCAAACATGCATGTTTACTCTTATGCATCTTTCATAATCTTGATGCTGAAAAATCAAGTCACAATGATGCTCCCAACTAGTTTATGCAAATGTACATAAATACTAAAGACTTATTTTTCCATAATAAATTCAATCCATCCTCTCTCTTATGTTCATTGAATCCCTTCTACACTCAAGTTATATGAGGAATGAAATTATTCATTATTACAAAACATTTAAGACACCTTATGAACTAGAACACTTTTAAAAATGATAATTAAATCTACATTACATGAAATTGAATACATTTAACCATATTGTTTAACAAATTAATTGTCACCAAAATATTTTTGATATCTTATACCGTAGAAAATTGTTAAAAATGATAATCATGTTTATAATGTGTAAGAGAATATATCTAAGCATATTGATAACAAACTAATTGCCATAATTTTTTAAAATAATGTTGAACAACCTATTCATGACTCATGTGAAGAACAAATTTCATATTCTTTTTTGCAATGACATGTAATATATGGTGCCTACCTAACCAAAAGAATATGCATAATAGCTATTAATCAATGAATCTATTCTCTTCTTGAATTTCTTCTTCAACCTCAACTAGACTTGAAAAGTGGCTATCATCAAATTCAGGTATGCTATGAATATGTGCACAAATAGCATTCATGAATTCATTGGCTTATGTGAGCGTGATGTCATTTAAACTTCAAAATGATCCTACTACATTCAATAGTATGATGGAAATAATCTTTTGGAACTATTGAGATTTTGTTGGTACATTCTTGATGATATGATTGTGTTCTCAAAAGATGAGGAGGAGCATAGAAAGCAATTGGCTATTATTTATGCTTAACTTTGAAGGCAAAATATGTTTATGGAGAGTGAATTTTTCATGCATGAAGTTCATTTATTGGGGCATATTGTTTCCAAGGATGGAGTCCATTTGGATCTTGCCAAAGTGGAAGCTATTAAGAGGTGGGATTATGCACATATTATTGGTGCTTCATCCATGGTTTTGAAGAGATTGTTGCACCCTTGCATGCCTTGCAAAAGAAAGGCATGATGTTAGTTTGGAAAGACAAAGTAAAGATCGCTTTCAAGACATTGAAGGAGAAGCTTAGTTCATATCTACTGCTAATTTTGCCTATTTGCAAAAAGTTGCTCATGCTCAATTGGGTGCTTATTGCAACAATGTTATTTGAGCATTTCCTATGCAAGAAGGCATAGTCATTGCCTATGAAAGTCTCATATTACATCCTGGTGCACTAGAAAAGCATTACTAGATTTGGGAGATGAAATTGCTTATTGTGATGCATGCTATGACCACTTGGAAGCATTATTTCTTGGGACCAAGTTTTACAATGTAGACAGATCACCGATCATTGCATTATTTTCTTACACAACCTAAGTTGTCTAAGAAGCAAATAAGTGGGCAGACTTCTTGCTTATGTTTAATTTTCAGATTTTTTATGTCAAAGGCAAGAAGGATGTGGTTGCAGAGGCCTTATCTTGGAAGCCGCAACTTTTAGTTGTCACAATTGCTTACCACACTTAGTTGGATGCTATGAAAGATGAGTATGCCAATGGTGAGAACTTTGTTTGAATTTCTTATTAGCTTGCTAATGGGCAATGACATAAGCATTATGTGCTAAAGGATGGGTTTCTAATGATGCATGCTCGACTCTATCTCACGAAGTAGTTACAGCCAAAGGTTCTTATTACTAAGGTTGCACAACTTTGCAAATGCTAAGCTAGAGAAGCTACATAGATTGTGGGACACCTATATGCACCTAAGTTTTATAGTACTTTTTCTCAACTCTTATCAAATTTTCTAGACATAAAGTACATAAGAGAGAGAGAGAGAGAGAGAGAGAGAGAGAGAAAGAGAGAGAGAGAGAGAGTCCTCCATTATCTATCCGCAAGCGTTTGAGCTTCTTTTTGGATTGATTTTCAACATATGCCAAGAAAATTTTAAATTCATCAAAGGTATCACTCTTCTGCCGAATTGGTTATACCCATAGTTACATGAAGCATCATCAATGAATGCAACAAAACATGATGCACCACCCAATGAAATAATAGGCATATGTCCACATACATCACTATGAACCAACTCCAATGGTTCACTCTTCTGCTTGCCACATGATTTCTTATGTGGATACCTAGTTTGTTTGCCATCCATGCAATGCTCACAAATGGTAAAATCTAAAAAATTAAGTCCAAGACATACTTCAAGTGAGAAAATATTTTCATTCCAGTCATACTCATGTGACCCAAATGGCAATGCCACAAGGATGCAGATGGCTGCTTGTTGGTATTGGCAATCACATGGTTATTCACACTGGATACATACAATGGATATAGTGTACCACATTTGGATCCTCTAGCCACAACTAGTGATCCTTTTGCAATCTTCCAGGACCTATTCCCAAAAGACATGTGATATAGACAATCATCCAACTGTCCATTGGAAATTAAGCTCTTAGTGAGCTTTGGCACATCTGACATTACGCAAAACAAAAGCAAATCTATTTTCAAAAGATAAATTTATTTCTCCCACACCAACAATGTCACATACATAATCGTTTCCCAGCTTTACACATCCTCTCCTACTAGCATCATATGAGTGAAACCATTCTCTATGCCAAGTAACATGAAAAGATGCTCCTGAATCAATGGTCCAATCCTAATGGTAATCATCATTTGAGGCAATAAAAAGTCATTTGGCAAAGTGGAAGCATACATGACATCACCATCATCATGGTGACTGTAAATGGTATTTATATCTTCAATCATATTGCCTTACCCTTTGCATCCTTCTTTGCATCTTGGACTTTCTCTTTGGCCTTCTTGTCCTTCTTCCATTTGAAGCAATCTTTCTTTATGTGACCTTTCTTGCTACAATAATACCACTCAATGTTCTTTCTACATTGTGACTTGCTACGTGATCTCTCTCTCTCTCTCACGAGATTTCCCCCTTGCTTGGGTTCTCCCTCTTATTGTGAATGCGTTGGAGCTCTTATTTGCATCAACATTCTTCTGATTGACCTCTTCAGTGAGAGCAAACTGCTCTCAACATCTACACATGTGAGGATATCCAAAAGAGCTGAGTTGCTTATGGCAGTGTGAAAAGTATCCTAACTTTTTGTTAAGGTGACAAGAAAAAACATAGCCTTGACTAAATCATTGAAAATAATCTTTTGTGCAGTCAACTAGTTGAAAATAGTATTAAACTCATGAAGATGATTGGACATGGATGTCCCATCCTTCATCTGCAAATCAATGAGTTTCTTCGTCCAATATACATGGCTAGTAGCACTTTGCTTGTCATACAAATCACAATTTCTGCCATACACCATTAGAACCACATGTGATATCCTTGATATTAAAATATACAGACTTGGATAATGTCAACATAATAGTAGAGCATGCAAGCTCATCGAACTCCTACCACTCATCATCATCATCATCATCAAAATCCTTTGTCTTAATCCCTTTGCATTTGATACACTTTGCTTGATTCTTTTGCACCAGTACATTGTAGATTTGCTCCTTCCAATAGAGTAGTTTGTGCCATCCAACTTCTCAATATTAAACAATGCATTCTCTGATGCTGAAGCCATCACAATGGCTGATAAACAAACAAGATACACTACACCAATGCACCAAAATCAAGTCCCCAAAATGTAATTGATCCCGTACTTGAACAGTTGTCATCAATGTCCTGGTTTGGGGTTTAGGGTTTAGGGTGAGAAGAGATCTCATGCTTTAAAGATCAAGGTTACCGATACATCCACTATGGATGCATTATGATATCTTTGGAACCCGTGTTTTCGTCTAGGTCTCAATTCTTTGTGCTTCCTCAGTCTAGTGGACACTAGACATCACAACATTGCAGATGCAAGAATAGGTATTCTGGAAGGAAGCCTGGAAAATCTGGCTAGGTGAGTAGGTTGGTTCACTTGGACAGGTGGCAAGTGGTCAGTTGATGCTGTGTGTGGGGTGGAAAGATTGGCCCGGCGCAGTGTCATTGCATGATATAATGTTGGAAGCGGGGTGGAAATTTTGGCCAGGTGATGCTTGGCTTATTCACCTCGCACGTGGGCTTCCAAGGCAAGTCTGGCCAAAGGAGCCTCTTCCAAACTTGATGTTGCTTGCGGGTTGGAAACATTGGCACAGAGCAATGTCACGTCTTGACTTTACCATTTTGGCAGGTTGGAAATTTGGCCGAGGAATTTACACAAATGGCTACATTTTCATTTTTTGAAGCAATATGTGTATGGGGTGACCTCTCAAAAATGTCAAAGCATGAGGCACCATTTTCTTTATATTGTTCGCCCCCCGTTATGAGGAGAAGGCAAATTTTGACATCCACGTAAGAGTCTAGACTAGCACGTGTGTGGCCACTCATTCGAGACGTTCTCGGATCGGTGTTAGGCATTTGTGTGTGTGTGTGGCCACTCACTCAATTCACCTTAGTGAGGCTAGGCTTTTGTGTATAGTCCACGGCTACGCTCTCCCTTTAAATGATGAGGACATTAATTCTTTTGAACGGGGGAGTGTGTAAGGAAAAAGTCAACATTAGGGTTGACCTATCATGTGTGTTCGGAGTGTTCTATGATGAGGGGAGGTGCCACGGTGCCTGAGGAAAACGTCAGTGGCCATTTATGCTCCCTCTTGCTTGTACATATCTTCTATTGCAATCAAGTACGTTTTAGTGACCATTTGGTACTCCATTTAGTATCGTCTTGCAAGTAACATCATGTTGCCATCTTGTGGGTTGTGATCTTGTGGTGAACGTTGAAACGCACACACAGGAAAGCAAAACATGGGAAGGGTAGAGTGCACGTGAAAGTGAGTGGGGAACGGTCAGGGCCATGTTTGTTCTCCATATCATTGTATAAACCGTGAACTATTGGGGTCTAACCAAGGGCAACCAGGACTCGAGGTGAGCCCGAGGGGGTCAAGTGTGCCGACCCATGTAAAGGCCGCAAACCAAGAAGGAAACATGGGCTAATCAGGACGTTGCACGGTGGACGTTCCTGGGGTCTTGGTAACCCATGTGACTCTGGAGACCGAAGATCGTGGGGCATGGTGCAGTGGGATACTCGGTGGCTGGCCCATGCCAGGGGTCGTGTTTGGCTAATGCTACGCATAAGGGGAATGTGGTATCAGAATCGAGACATTTAGGGAGGTTGGGACTCGGCAACGGGTCCGATGTGAGGTGCCACGACTTGGAGACTAAGTCTGAGATGCTAGTCCCTTACAATAGTGCCTGGCCCCTAGGCACCACGGCACCTCCTTCACCATAGAACACTTCGAACACACACGGTAGGTCAACCCTAATGTTGACTTTCCTTACACACTCCCCCGTTCAAAAGAATTGATGCCCTCATCAATTAAAGGGAGAGCATAGCCATGGACTATACACAAAAGCCTAGCCTCACTAAGGTGACTTGAGTGAGTGGCCCCACACACACACAAAAGCCTAACCTCGATCTGAGAACATCTTGAATGAGTGGCCACACACGTGCTAGTCTGGACTCTTACGTGGACGTTAAAATTTGCCTTCTTCTCATAAGGGGGGGTGAACAATGTAAAGATTGATGTATTTTTACAACACACATATTGAGAGGTCACCGCACACACATATTGCTTCAGAAAATGAAAATTTAGCTGTTTGCATAAATTCCCCGGCCAAAATTTCCAACCTACCAAAATGGTAAAGTCGGGACGTGACATTGCTCCAGGCCAATGTTTCCAACCTGCAAGCAACATCAAATTTGGAAGAGGCCCCCTTGGCCAACTTTGCCTTGGAATCCCACGTGCGAGATGAATAAGCCAAGCATCACCTAGCCAATATTTCCACCCAGCTTCCAACATTATATCATGTAATGACGCTGCGCCGGGCCAATCTTTCCACCCCGTACACAGCATCAACTGACCACTTGCCACCTGTCCAAGTGAACCAACCTACTTACCTAGCCAGAACTTCTAACCTGCTCATAGCAAGTTATGCCCTGACGGCTTGGCTTTTTGCACCTGTCATCTCCATTGGCGTAGGCAATAAGCCCAAGTAACAAGGAGGAAAAGATTTCGAGCCCATGCTTAAACTTGTCTTTGACTCTTCTAGTCGGATCATGATGTTGATGCATTGCTTCCATTCTTTCCATGCGTCTTGCCACGCTGACTTGGAATATTGATGCATAACCCAAGAGAGAATTTTGTGTTTTGGGAGAACATGACTTGTGCGCTTCGCTGTTTTCTTCACCCTTCATGCCACTTCTATTCCTACCCCCACTACTACACACGGATCCTATTGTGACATTTACGTACTGATGTTTAGTGTGTGCGGGGTGCTAATCGTCAATATGACAAGCACATCCCGTAAAGCGTCGCTATATAGGGACGTTAGGCAAACATCACTATATAGCGACTATTACAAAAGTTGCTATATAGTGACTTTTAAGTATCGCTATATAGTGACACTGATATACTATTTTATAGCGATGTTTTCCAGAGAGGTTTTTTACTCATATAGGCCTTAAAAGTTAGTTTTTTCCAATGACAAATTTTTTTAAATTTTCATACATGTTTGATCTCATAGAGAATAAAAATATGAGAGCATGTACATCAAGCCTTTAAAGCTCATATATTCATGTCAAGGTTTGAGATAAAAAAAATCAATTAAGAGCATTTACATCAACTGTTTCATCTTGAGCCAAGTCTAAGGTACCAAACAAGTCTATCTCCAAGTCTATACCAAGTTGATCTCCTATATCATCATCGTACTCTAGCATCGTACGTTCACTAAAAGTACTTGATCATCTTCTTTAATAAAGTGTGGTGATTCTTGATGATAGTTGTCTTCTTCCTCAATATCGCAATCTCCATCTTCCTCATGTGCGATGACATTATGTGCATCTTCCTCTTGGCTCATATTGTGATCTTCATCTTCTGCACTAGATTCATCAGGATCAATTGGATCTGGCATTGTAGTGGCATCTCCATATTCAGATCTCTATCTTCAAAAATTTTCTTACTTTGTGGTGCAACTTGGATCACGTACGACCATCTTGGATCAGAATGATTCGGATTAAAAACCATCTATATTGAAGATGGGTGCCAAATGTCATCAATTATATATATGAAATTATTCTCAAGTACATGTATCAATGGATCTTTAACCTTGTGGTGCAACTTGGATCACGTACCACCATCTTGGATCAGAATGATTCGGATAAAAAACCATCTATATTGAAGATGGGTCCAAATGTCGTCAATTATATATATGAAATTATGCTCAAGTACATGTATCAATGGATCTTTAAAAATGAAAGCTTCGATTACTAAATCATTAGTATTCATCTGCTCACAGTGCTCGAGAAGAACAAAAGTATCACTTTCATCGGTCCAATGTTTGGTGGAGTCTATTGCAAAGACACGGCTACTATCTTTTCTCACTATCGCATGGGGACCGTTGTAAATAGTTCTAAACCATTTTACATCAAGAATAAAAATATTAAATCATCTGAAATCAACTTCATAGATTTTGCATATGGTTCCACAATAATCCAACTGTGAGGAGAGAAGATTGGTATCCAAAGCATTTGCTCGACTATCTTGTGTGAAGTTAGCCATGACTCCATAATCATATGTGACTCTCTTTGAATCAATGCGTTCCACATGAAAATGTTGTCCATATGACCATAATGCACTGTACTTTTTGTACTATAAAAGAGCATCATTAAAACAATGAAGATGCATCTATTTTATAGCGTATATTGCCACAAAAAATTACTTAATTATGTCAAGAGGTAAGAAACTTACATGCACCATACATCTAGATGATAACTCTCACTCACGCTCGTTTATTGTCTCTCCATCGTATTCGGCTTTACATAGAGCCAGTTGTAGCCAATCAAGTGACATGTGAGTGGGGAGAAGAGCCAAATCCCGTGAATATGGTTGCAATCGCCTGTACATTACTTTGAATCTCATCCTTGCATTTATTCTTTCTCCATTGGCCACTTCATATCTCTCAATCCACTTCTGCATCTCAGGGCTATTGAGGATACAAAACTTATTGAATTTCTCCATTTGCTCTTTGCTCATCTTTCTTTCAATCCCTTTTCCTTGGGGAAATTTCCAATGATGTGATCATCATCCTTGTTATGCCAAGCTTGCGGCATATTGGGATCCATGGATGCAAGAAACTATGTGATATATACTAATGACTCTTGCACAAGCCACCCCTCTACCATGCTTGCTTCTGGTCTTGCTCTTTGTCTTACAAATCCCTTCAAAGTTTTCATAAACCGCTCGAGAAAAAACCTCCATCGACTATGAATGGTACCTGTAATAGCCACCTCATCAACTATGTGCACAAGCAAGTGGACTTGAGTTGTCATAATGGTTGAGGGAAAGTGCTTCTCAAGCAAGCATACGGCTTTGATGGATTCCACCCTAGCCTTCTTGATGCTCAATATGGAGATCTCTTTTTGAGATGTCCACCTATTTCACATGTCCATGTAAGATATTTTCATAATCAGTCTACAGATTAATCAGCTTAAATGGAAGAAAATGCAATCAATGCGATTTGATAGTAAGCATACCTCACAATACCACAGATCTTGAATATAGCATTCTAACATCTTCTTGTAAGCACGCTTTTATTGTAATTGGGAGGATGACCTATCAAAGCAACAAAGAAGTCATGTCAACAATATAACATAATCATAATTACGCTAACGCATCACAATTATCGGTACACTAATTCTACTTCGAATACATGTAAGACCTTGTGCCAATCATGGGACTTGAGCCCACTAAGCTTATTGTCCTTCGAAAATGCTCCTTTCAAGCAATGCATGTACCTTGTCGGTGTTTGAAAAGAGGCAATGCCCACCTTGACCGTTGCCTCTTGCCTCGTAGAGAGGATCCACATCGCTTTCAGGAGGACAACGTTTCCCGAAGCATGCACTTGGGGCCAAAAATGAGACATCCTATTCATAGCACGTAAGTCTTCTCTCACTCCTCTCAAGTTTTTGGAACCAACCAAGTGTGCCCAAATAGTAGCCCCCACATTCTTGAAGATATGCATGGGATCCAAGAGATGATTGATTTGTAACTGACCCCAATAAGCAAGCTCATGAAAGATCGACAGCCTCTTCATACCAGGAGGAGGCTCCTCTCCATTCACCCTCCAAGCTTGAATCCAGTCACTTGCCTTCAAATATGATGGTGGTGGATCAAGCTGACTTCCACGTGCGAGATGGTCGAGCAGAAGGTATCGAGCATGACCTTCACAAACATTTTTCCTCATATGTTTGGAGTAGCATGCAAGCGATTTCAAACACAATCCACAAACAGGACAAGCATGGTACCCACTTATAACAAGTCCTGCGTGCGTGCATGAATGTGTCAGTATAACACGTGTGCGAAAGAGAGTCATAAAAGCATAATCTTATATTATACATGTAGAGACACAACCATGTACCTGCGCACTCTCCATATCCTAGGTAGTCATGCATGGTCCACATCAAGATACCCCTGACCAAAATATCATTGGTATGTCTAGGAGCTCTAGAAATATCAAAGACTCACACTAGTCTCCATAATATTTGTAACTCCTCTATCAAAGGTGCCATGTACATGTCCATGTTTTTTGCCTTGTACTTTCCTGTCACAAGTAGTGCAAGCATGAGGTGTCCCTTTTTTATTGTTAGCCATGGTGGGATATTATAATTCACCACGAATATGGGCCATGTCGACCAAGATGTAGAGTGTAACCCAAAAGGATTCACACCGTCCATGGCGAGCCCAAGATGTAAGTTGTGTGGCTCCCTTGCAAAGTTCGGCCACTGATTGTCTATGTGCTTCCAAGCTGCACAATCTGTGGGAATCCTCAATAAGTCATTAGTGGACCGATGAGATGCATGCCATGTCATCAACTCCGCTATGGATTTGCATCGGAACATGTGTTGTATTCTTGCAATGATGGGAAAGTGTCTCAAGACCTTTACTGGTATCTGCTCACCCTGCAAGTCATCTCTATATCGTTGTTTCCCACACTTTGGACAACTAGACAAAATCTCCATGCTCATGACAAAAGAGAATACAATCTGCATTACGGCAAGCATGGATGGTATCATAATCCATACCCATCGTTGTTACCATCTTTTTCGCTTCATCTCTTGATGCGGGCATGGTATTGGGTGTAGGCAACATCTTTTGGAGCAACCTATCACAATTCAAACATACATAGGTTTCGAACAATGATGATTTGGTATACACTAATCCATACATGATGATTCTCAAAATAAACAATATCCAAATAATGAGTCAAATTAATGCAAGAGCTAACCTCATTAAGGCTGAGACACTTGTATCTGATCACCCATACTTTACTTGCACATTCAAGATTGAGAGACAAGCACGTAGTTTAGACATCCTAGCACCTCATACAATTGTGTTGATTGCAAATCTGGCATTTTGACCTCAGACTCTGACATCACGTGTACATGGGATGTAGTGCCCCTAAAAATAGAATCCATCATGTCGACCATACCCTCATCATCATCTGGGAGACTATAGTCTTGCTCAAAGTGTGAAGGTACATGCATACCCTCGCTAGCCTCCTCATCCTATTTTAAGATTTTGTGTAAATATAAGATCTTGTATTTCCTGGTATCCAATATTAACTGCAAACTTAAATAGGTTTGACTTACCGATAATCCATCAACATGTGCAACACCAACGATGGATACTGGTTCAGGCTCCTCCCCATACATCTGCAAGTGGCACATGATAATACAACATTGATGTCGTACTTCTGGCTTGCAATGAGTGCAATGATAGTATAACCTCTTTATAAGCCACTTTGTGCTCCCGGGCATTGGTGCATCATCGGACGAGCTTTCACTCGTCCGTTCCATCTACACTTATAAAATCACAACATAAGTTGCGAGAAAATATGTAAACAGTTATAAAATAGCATCTATGAGCTTCTTTTTTAACTAAGAACATAAAGTGTCTTAAAGCATCACTATATAGCGACATTTTGCTCTGTTTCATTGCTATATAGCGACACTTTTAATTAAAAACCTCGCTATATAGCGATGGAAAAGCATCGCTATATAGCGACACTGTGGGTGAAAACCGAAACCCGATGCGACGTGCGGTGCTTTCTTTAGCACTCTCTAATCTTTCAATTAAGCAATGCAATCTCTCCTCCCACCTATTTCCAATGACCTCCCACCTATTTTCGACGACCTTCCACTCTATTCTACACTCCTCACCCCTCTCCTAGCTCTTGTGCTCTCTCTCCACCCTTCTCTCTCTTTGGTTTCTTGAAAGGAAGTTTTTCAAGAGGCGAGTCTCTTTCAACAATGTAGGTAGGTTTTTTGTTAGATTTCATTTTGTGAGTGCTTCTCCTTGTATTCCTTAACCTGTAAACTAGCAAAGGATTGAAACAAAAAATGAGATTTCAAGAAAAAAAGAAGACTCACCTCTTCTATTCTTTTTTGTATTTCTCTTCCTTCTCTTTCTCCTTGTCTCCTCAATCTCCTCCTTTCAAGAAATTGCTTTTGCAATCTCCTCCTTCCTCCTCGGGGGGGTCACTCATCATATGTAACCCTATCACGTGAGTTCAACAGAAGGATATTTTTTATTTCTAAAATTTACAGAAATAAATATACATAAGGGACTATTTAAAATAGTTTTGGAAAAAATTTACAGATTTGTATAGAAAAGGGGTACATTTTATTAATGAAAAAAGAGTAAAAAAATTTACAGATAAGGGATTTTAAATATAGGCCTTGAACGCACGTGATATAGAGGGTTTATACATAGTGACCCCCCTGAGCCTTCCTCTAACATCTTATTTGAAAAATGGTATGTTTCCTCTCTTTTGTAGGGCCAGTCCACAACACCGAGTGGGATGTACTATTCCAAGTAAGTGCTTCCTCTTTTTTCCATTTGTTATTTTTGTTATTTGCATTGGCCTGTAGCTAGTGCCTTAAGCCTAGCTGTAGTGATGGGCGTAGGAAGCCTCTCTTCCCCTCTCTTTCCTCTTCTTTCCCTCTTCTCCCCTCTTCTTTCCCTCCTTTTCTTCTTCTCTCCTTCAATCTTTCAATCTCTTTCCCCCTCTTTTTCCCTCTTTCCTTTCCCTCTTCTTCTCTCTTTCCCTCTTTTTCCCTCTTTCCTTTCCCTCTTCTTCTCTCTTTCCCCCTTCTCTTATGCTCATGCATAAGCATAAGTATGAGCATATGTCTCCTTCTCTTATGCTTATTCTTATGCATTAGACTCATGCATAAGAGAAGTAGACATATGCTCATGCATAAGAGAAGTAGACATATGCTCATGCATAAGCATGAGCATATGTCTCTTTTTCCCTCTTTAATTTTCCTCTTCTTCTTTCTTTCTTTCCTTCTTTCCCCTTTTCCAATCTCTCAATCTAGAGTTAGCAAGCCATCGTTTGGCACTCTCTCTAGTACTTTCTTGCAAGTAATGTCTCGGGCCATTTTACGGGTTGTGATCTCGTGGTGCACTTGTGTGGGCATGCACTGGAAAGAAAAATGTGGGAAGGGTGTGAGTGCACGTGAAAGTGAGCCAGGAATGGTGAGCGACCCATTCCTTCCATACCTTTGTAAATATTTATGAACCATTGTGTAACCTTCTAAGCAAGTTGGGCTAAAGGTGGAACATTGTGCGGCAGGCATTTCGTGTGAATTGAGAATCGGGGACCTTATCCAAGGAAGGCCAGGTGTTGCGTGAGCCCGTGAGCTTGTGTGTCTTCACTGGTAGGCTTGGATACAATAATAGGGTTTTTCCCATGATGTGCTGCAGTGCAGTCGGAACCGTTTGGGAGTGGAGATGCACCATGAGAGGCACGAAACCATTTGAAAAGAAGTGACCCACGAAGGGGCGTGAGGATCAAAGGATCTGTGAACGGCGGTCTAGGGGAGAACACACTATGGCTTGGAGCAAAACGGCCGTCTAGGTACTGGATGTGCCAGGGCCCATGTTGGCCAAAAAATGCAAAGGCGTCATGGGACACAGAATGAGATGCAATTAGCTCTCGGTGTATCTGGGGCTGGTGATTGTTAGGTGCGCCTGAGGTGAGGGGGCCATGTCAAGGAAGATCTACTACATAGAAAAACTAAGGGCTTAGGACTCGGTCCCTCACAACTACTATATGGAAGGTGGTCATCCTGCATGTGAGGTTGCGTCCATCAAGAAAACGTAAATGTGCGGTTGTGCACTCTGTTGCTTGTAAACACTCTTTCTTGAAATCAAGTGTTATCAAGCCATTGTTTGGCACTCTATCTAGTATTTTCTTGCAAGTAATGTCTCAGGCCATTTTATGGGTTGTGATCTCGTGGTTAACTTATGTGGGCACGCATTGGAAAGCACCTAAAAGTGAGTAGGGAATGGTGAGTGGCCCATGGTTTCCATACCATTATAAATATCCCTGAACCATTTTGTAACCTTCCAAGCAAGTTGGGCTAAAGGTGGAACATCGCATGGTGGGCATTCCGTGTGAACTACGAATCGAGGACCCTATCCAAGGAAGGCCAGGTGTTGCACAGGCCCATGAGCCTATGTGTCTTCACCGATAGGCTAGGATACAAGAGGGTTTTGCTCAGGATGCACTGCAGGGCAACCGGAACCATTTGGGAGTGGAGCATCTCGAGAGGTGCCAAAACCATTTGAGGAGAAGTCGCCCAAGAAGGGGCGTGAGCATCAGAGGATTCGTGAATGGTGGTCTAGGGAAGGACATGCTATGGCTAGGAGCAGAAACGGCCGTCTAGGCACAAAATGTGCTAGGGCCTATGTTGGCCAAAAAATGCAGAGGCATCTTGGGACATGGAACGAGCTAAGATTAGAGCTCTAGGTGTGTCTGGGGCTAGTGAGTCCTAGGTGCACCTGAGGTGAGGGGGCCAGGTCAAGGAAGATCTACTGTAGAGAAAAACTAAGGGCCGAGGACCTGGTCCCTCACACTTGGTATCAAAGCTCAAAGGAGGGGAGATGCAGAAGATGGAAACGGACAAGTGGGAGACGCTTGGTGACAGAATGGACCACAGTGGTGCACAACACAGTGGGAAGGTCTAAATTCAAGTTGCCATGGATAAGGGGACAATGATGAAAGCAGGCCAGAGTTAACCACTGAAAAACACAGATGGGAGCGTAGTGCAGACATCGGTCGAGATTATGAGGAAGGTTACAGAATGGGTGAGGGTCTTGATCAAGGACATGAGCTATCTTCAAGGTTTAGTTCACCGCTACGATGTGGAGGGTGACTCTGAGAGGTGGCGCTATGAATTCTTCATGGTTTTCAGACTTGTCGATGATTACCTCAAGTTTGGACCGACTGTGGAACTAGAGAGTGAAACTCAGAGGAGTTGAAAGTGGAAATGGCGATGGAGCCAGAGGACACGAGTCCAGAAGAGGAAGAACGACGATGATGGAGTCAGAGATGGTGGTAGGCAAGGATAGAACCACGAGCGGTGTGCCTAGCAGATTGTGATGAATCAGACAGGGAGGACTCAAATGGGTCGTACTCGAATGAGGAGTCGAAAGTATCAGGTGGGAAAGATGTGGATACGTCCTACCCATTAACTAGGGAAAATCGATGCTCCTTGAGAGAGGCTTCGAATCTAGGTATGCCCGTAACTAAAGCTGCTAGAGAGACAAAAGGGAACAGCCAAGGAAGAGCCATGGAGAAGATGAAAGGGAAGGGCCAAGGAGGAGCCATGGAGAAGACAAAGGGGAACGGCCAAGGAGCCATGGAGAAGACAAAGGGGAACGGCCGGCAGGTAGAAAACAAAGGGAAATGGCCAAGGAAGAGCCATGAAGGAGACAAAAGGGAACAGCCAAGGAGGAGCCATGGAGCCGAGTGAGGGCCAAGGAGAGCTGTGCAGTTGTACCAAAGCAAAATCTAATGAATGCTCCATGGGGACTGTGACGCAGAATGGAAACGTGGGCTTAAGGCAAGCCATGACAAAAGTGTCGAGTGTGGGTTCGAGTGGAACCGTGGGCTTAGGGAGAGCTATGACGGAGAGACCATGCTCAAGCAAAGGAGCTGGTGATGGAAAGGGCAAGCAAAGCTCGGGTGAAAATGGTAGGTTAAGCCATCATGAACGGATGTAGAGTGGTGAGACGAGCCACAGTGAGCAAGTGGGATTCAGTGAGATGAGTAGAAGTGTGCCAAGGAAGAACGGTGAGCAAGTGCAAGTGTAGAGTGGCAAACAAGGCTACAAGGAATGGAAGCAAAGTGAAGAATAGGTGGGCACCACGAGCCCAAGGGAATAGAAGCAAAGGGATGAGCAGGTGGGCGCTGTGAGCCCAAGGGAATGGAAACAAGATAAACAGGTGGGCATCACAAGCCCAAGGGAATGGAAGCAAGGCAAATAGGTGGGCGCCGCGAGCCCAAAGGACGATGGGCAGTGGGTAGAGACCCTGGATTGGGAGGAACCATGTCTGAAATGTGAGGGCAGGACCATGGGGAGAATGAGGTCACAACGCAATGGGCCTCGAAGTGCAATGCAATCGCCCGAGGTGAACGTGAACATAGCTATGCAGAGAATGGGCCAAAGTAGTACCTTGATGAGGATATTTTGGTCATGAAAAAGGGAATGGAATGCAGATGAAGATCTGGGCATAGAGGTCTAGGATGAATAGGTGAAAGGATGGAACAAGTTGCATGGTCAGTGGATAGGGTAGAAAAGGAGCCACCGCCGTGAGGCTCATGGCATGAACCGCGAAGAGGAGACAAGCCAAGGGAAAGAGGAACGACAGAGAACCAAAACATGGATCTAGATGCTGCCAAGGGTGAGAAAAATGACAACACGCAATGGGAGGATGAGAATAGAAAGGTAGCCGAGGAGTAGACCAAAAAATAGTAGGACCACTAGTTGGTGTAGAAGTCAAGAGTTGTATGTAGAACACTAGTCCTGAAACGTGAAGAAGTGAAGCGAAGGGCTGAGACAATAAAGGGAAAATAGAGGCCGTGGTATGCAAGTGTGGAGCGGCGAGCAAGGCCACAAGGAACATAAGCAAAGTGAAGAACAGGTGGGTGCCGTGAGCCCAAGGGAACAGAAAAAAAGGGATGAATAGGTGGGCACCGTGAGCCCAAGGGAACGGAAAGAAGATGAACAAGTGGGCACCATGAGCCCAAGGGAATGGAAGCAAGGCAAATAGGTGGGCACCATGAGCCAAGAGGATGATGGAAAGTGGGCAATCGGGAGGAACCATGTTGGAAATGTGAGGGTAGGACCATGGGGGGGATGAGGTCACAACACAGTGGGCCTCGAAGTGCAATCCAACCACCCAAGGTGAACGTGAACATAGCTACATAGACTCATGGGTAGAGTTAGTACCTTGATGAGCAGGTGGCCATTTTGGTCACGAAAAAGGGAATGAAATGCAGATGAAGATTTGGACACAGAGGTTCAAGATGAACCGAGGACAATGATGGAGCAGGATGAGTGGTCGATGGACCATGAGGCAAAGTATGCACCACCATGAGTCTCATAGCATGAATTGGGAGGAGATAGGCCAAGGGAAAGAGGAAGAGAGAATTGGAATGTGGATCGGGATGCTACCAATGGCAAGAAAAATGAGGACATGTAGCATGGGAATGACCATAGAAGGGCAGTGGGAGAGCAGACCAAGAATCGGCAAGACCGCGAGTTGGTGTAGGAAGTCAAGAACTGCAGGTAGAACAGTGGTCCAAAAATGTGAAGATGTGAAGCTGAGGGTTGAGACAGTACATGGAAAATAGAGCTTCATAGTGTTGATCTTGCCTCAAGGGCACAGTGACGTTTTGATTAGGGCTGGATGGAAAGTTTGGCCATGGAAGCGATTGGATGCCTCACCTAGGGACATAAGTGACAGCATGATCGTGTACTCGGCAGTTGGTCTAGGTAGGATAGAAGTATGCACTCCAAACTACTACATCAAGCAAACGAGGCTACTAAGGGAGATGTTGCTCTCTAGTCTCACACAAGGGCTTGAGGAAACATCCACAATAGGTACCTCAGCAGAAAAAATGCGACGGATTGTGCTGCCAAACATTATGTTGCATGCGGGTTGGAAACACTGGCTTGATGTAGCATACCTCGTCATCAGCGCTTCAATGGCACATATCTCGCCGTTGGGGTGTTCCACCAATGGGATGTTGCAAGCAAGTTGGAAAGACTGGCCTAGTGCAACATACCTAGTCATCGGTGCTTCAATGGAATATATCTCGCCGTTGGGGCGTTCTTACAAGGTGATGCTATGGGCGGGTTGGAAATTCTAGCCCGATGCCACAGCATGTCCAGTCCATACACTTCACGTGGGGTGGAATTTTTGGCTAGGAGACACTCTCTTGGCTGTTTTGATTCTAAAGCCCCGCCATCCAAACACACTCAAGATAATCTACGCGGGCATGGACTTGTGCTTCCAATTAAAACAAGCTCTATGCTACGGCGCTCAAATGTATGATCTTCAAGTGTTATATGTGCGCTTAAGAATTTCTAAAAATATCCACATTGTAAATATTCATCCATCTGTAACAATATTGTTTTGCATCATCCTACGCCCCCCGTTATCAAGAGAGGGCAAATTTTGACTTCCACATAAGAGTCCAGACTAGCGTGTGTGTGGCCACTCATTCGAGACATTCTCAGATCATAGTTAGGCTTTTGTGTGTGTGTGTGGCCACTCACTCAAGTCACCTTGGTGAGGCTATGCTTTTGTTTATAGTCCACAGCTACGCTCTCCCTTTAATTGATAAGGACATCAATTCTTTTGAACAGGGGAGTGTGTAAAAGAAGTAAACGTTAGGGTTGACCTGCCGTGAGTGCTCTGAGTGTTCTATGGCGAAGGGAGGCACCACGGTGCCTAATGGCCAGCCACTACTATAAGGAAATTCAATGTTAGGGTTGACCTACCATGTGTCTTCGGAGTGTTCTATGGCAAAGGGAGGCACCACGGTGCCTAGCGGCCAGCCACTATTATATGGAGGATAGTGCTTTCATGCAAGGTTGATTTTGATGAGGAAAACATCAGTGGCTGTCTATGCTCCCTCTTGCTTGTACATATCTTCTATTGCAATCAAGCGCGTTTTAGTGACTGTTTGGCACTCCATTTAGTACCGTCTTGCAAGTAACATCATGATGCCATCTTGTGGGTTGTAATCTTCGAAATGCACGCACATGAAAGCAAAATGTGGGAAGGGTAGAGTGCACATGAAAGTGAGTGGGGAACGGTGAGGGCAATGTTTGTTCTCCATATCATTGTATAAATCATGAACTGTTGGGTACTGAGCCGGGACTCGAGGTGAGCCTGAAGGGGTCAAGCATGCCGACCCACTTAAAGGCCACCAACCAAGAAGGAAATGTGTGCTGATCAGGACGTTGCATGGTGGACGTTCGTGGGGTCATGGTGACCCGTGTGACTCTATGGACCAAAGATCGTGAAGCCTAAGGGCTTACCCAATGGGACATGGTGCAGTGGGATACTCAATGGTTAGCCTGTGCCAGGGGTCATGTTTGGCTAACACTACGCATAAGGGGGGTTGGGACTCGGCAACGGGTGGAGACATGAAGAGGGGGGTTGGGACTCGGCAATGGGTTTGACGTGACATGCCACGACTTGGAGACTAAGTCTGAGATGCTAGTCCCTTACACTTGGTATCAGAGCAAACCTCAAGGTGTTGCGAGCCTTTGAGGAGGATCCTGTATCGAGCTATGGAGTCACGTAACAGGCGAAGTCAATCTTACGCACATGGGAAGGAGGTGATACTACAGACGATGAAGAGTGGGAAGCCAGAGATGGAAGCCGCAGTGGACGTGATTAGGGTAGTTCTAGAGTGGGTGAATGTGCTCCTAAGCAAGGACATGGAGTACTTTGAATGGCTAGTGCAATGGTATAACACCGAGGGTGAGATAGTTAGGTGGCACCATGAGTTCATGGTCATGTTCAAACTGGTGATGGAGCTCTATGTGAAGAAGGAGCTAGAGAACAGCGTAGAGGAGTACGGGAGCGAAACGGAGGATGAAATGGCGAGTCAATTAGAGAGTGGCTCAGAGAGTGAAAGTGAAAATGAGGACTCAGAGGAGGAAAAACTACATAGGTGGAGTGAGAGATGGTGGAAGGCTAGAGTAAAAAGGGAAAAGGCATGCCTGGTGGATCGCAGCATATCGAACGGGGAGGACTCGAATGGGTCATACTCGGATGACGCATCAAAAGTCTCAGGTGGGGAAGATGTGGATATGTCCTACCCATTAACCAGAGGAAATCGATGTTTCTTGGGAGAGGTTTTGAAGCTAGGTGTGCATGGATCTGGAACGGTAGCCAAGGAGTTAAAAGGCATCACCAGTGGAGGCAGGGGAGCAGAACTATGTCGTGGGACTGCCAGGTGCATCCAAAGTGAGATGACCGACAAACGGGTGACTTGGGGTCCAACTGATGTGATGGGTGGCACAGGAGGTGCAAGGCCCAAGATGGTGTGAAGCACAAGGTGGACGGAGCTCGTGAGGAGTGCGGGTGTGAATGACAGTGCAAAAGGTGTGAGACCCCAAGCGGGTGGCACAAAAGATGCGAAGCCTCAAGTGAACAGCGCGGGAGACCCAAGATGCAAAGTGAACGGCGTAGGTGGTGTGAGAAGCATAGCAAACGGCACGAAAGGCATGAGGTGTGGAGGCAGTGGCATAGATTGCGCGTTGGTGAAGACATGGAGGTGACCAAGGAAGGTGCAGTAGGAATGGGAGTGAAACAGGTAGGTGCACAAGGTGCAAATGGTGATAAGGGAGCACATGTGACAGGGTTAGGCACACAAGGCACATGCGGTGGACAGGTAATGAAAAACAGTGGATAGGTGACAGGATAGGGAGGTGCACAAGGCGTGGGAAATGGCGAACAAGTTCAAGATAGAGGTGCAGAAGGCACAGTGGAGTGGCAAGTGTAGCCTTGGGATGAAGAAGAGGAACGGCACTAGGGCAAGGTCAAGAGAGAAATTAGAAGCTCGTGGCAATGCAGAGGCATGTGCAAAAGAGATGCCGAGGTGGAGAGGGAAAACGGCGAGGTGGAGGAGCATGGGGTGAAGACAAGAATAGGTCTAGGTAGATGGAGAGGCGTGACACGAAGTGAGGCCATAGCGCAAAGGCGAAGTTGTGAGGAGGAAGAAGAAGGTGGTGACAACCAAGGGGATGAAGGGACGTGTGATGAGGCCAAGGGGTGAAGAGGAAGCGATGGAAGCAGAAGAGGAAACAACAGAAGGAGAAGAGTTCAAGGCAAGGAAAGGTAGAACGGCGGGAAGGATGAAGAGATGCATGCAAAGGCTAAGGTTTGAGGGAGAAATGGCGGATGAAGAAGAGGGAAAGGTGAGTCAAAGAGGTGGAAGGTGGATGCATAAGTGCAAGGTGAGGAGTAGGCCAAGGGAGTAGAACAAGATGCAGGATGAGGTCAAGAAGGGCCAAGATGAAGAGTCGAAGAGGAGAACGGGTCTAGGTTGTGGAGCACAAAGACGATGCAGGGCAAAAGGTCCAAGGTTCAATGAAGTGCAGTGTTCAAGAGAAGAATGTGATGAGAAGAAGCCATAGTGAGGTGGAAGAACTTGTGCAGAATGGGTGAGGATGACAAGAAGAGGCTCAGGAAGAGAAGTGGCATGAAGGGTGAAGAAAACAGTGAAGTGCCCAAGTGAAACTTTCCCAAAATGGAAAATTCTCTCTTGGGTTATGCATGAAAATTCCAAGAGTCTAAGCATGGGCTCAAAATCTTTTCCTCGTTGTTACTTGGGCTTATTGCCTAAGCCAATGAAGATGATAGGTGCAGAAGGAAAGAGCAAGCCGTCAGGGCATGTTTTACTATGGGCATGTTGGAAGTTCTGGGTAGGTGAGTAGGTTGGTTTAGTTGGACAGGTGGCAAGTGGTCAATTGATGCTGTGTGCGAGGTGGAAAGATTGGCCCGGCACAGCATCATTGCATGATATAATGTTAGAAGCGGGGTGGAAATTTTAGCCAAGTGATGATTGGCTTATTCATCTTGCACGTGGGCTTCCAAGGCAAATCCGGCGAAGGGGGGTTCTTACAAACTTGATGTTGCTTGCGGTTTGGAAACATTGGGTCGGAGCAACGTCACGTCCCGACTTTACCATTTTGGCAGGTTGGAAATTTTGGCCAGGGAATTTATGCAAACCGCTAAATTTTCAATTTTTTGAAGCAATATGTGTATGCGGTGACCTCTCAAAAATGTCAAAGCGTGAGGCACCATTTTCTTTACATTGTTTGCCCCCCGTTATGAGGAGAAGGCAAATTTTGAAGGCCACATAAGAGTCCAGACTAGCGTGTGTGTGGCCACTCATTCGAGACGTTCTCGGATCGGGGTTAGGCTTTTGTGTGTGTGTGTGCCCACTCACTCAAGCCACCTTAGTGAGGCTAGGATTTTGTGTAGTCCACGGCTATGCTCTCCCTTTAATTGATGACGACATCAATTCTTTTGAACGGGGGAGTGTGTAAGGAAAGTCAACGTTAGGGTTGACCTACTGTGTGTGTTCGAAGTGTTCTATGGCAAAGGGAGGGGCCACGGTGCCTAGCGGCCAGCCACTATTATATGGAGGATAGTGCTCTCTCATGCGAGGTTTATTTCGATGAGGAAAACGTCATCGGCCGTCTATGGTCCCTCTTGCTTGTACATATCTTCTATTATAATCAAGCATGTTTTAGCGACCGTTTAGCACTCCATTTAGTATCGTCTTGCAAGTAACATCATGATGCCATCTTGTGGTGAACGTTGAAATGCATGCATAGGAAAGCAAAACGTGGGAAGGGTACAGTGCAGGTGAAAGTGAGTGGAGAACGGTGAGGGCCATGTTTGTTCTCCATATCATTATATAAACTGTGAGCTGTTGGGTATCAAGCCGGGACTCGAGGTGAGCCCGAAGGGTTCAAGCATGCCGACCCATGTAAAGGCCACCAACCAAGAAGGAAATGTGGGTTGATCAGGACATTGCACGGTGGACGTTCCTTGGGTCATGGTGACCCGTGTGACTTTGTAGACCAAAGATCATGAAGCCTAAGGGCTTGCCTAGTGGGGCATGGTGCAATGGGATACTTGGCAGCTGGCCCATGCAAGGGGTCATGTTTGGCTAATGCTACACATAAGGGGATTGTGGTATTAGAATTGAGACATTAAGGGGGGTTGGGACTTGGTAACGGGTCTGACATGAGGTGCCACGACTTGGAGACTAAGTTCGAGAAGCTGGTCCCTTACACTTGGTATCAGAGCAAACCTCAAGGTGTCTTGAGCCTTTGAGGAGGATCCTGTATCGAGGTACGGTGTCACGTAACGGGCGAAGTCAATCTTATGGACATGGGAAGATGGCGATACTACAGGCAATGAAAAGTGGGAAGCTGGAGATGGAAGCCGCAGTGGACATGATGAGGGTAGTTCCAGAGTGGGTGAATGTGCACTTAAGCAAGGACATGGGGTACTTGGAACAACTAGTGCAGTGGTATGACATTAAGCATGAGATAGCCAGGTGGTGGCATGAGTTCATGGTTGTGTTCAAACTGGTGATGGAGTTCTATGTGAAGAACGAGTTGGAGAATGGCACCGAGGAGTCAAGGAGCAAAACGGAGGATGAAATGGCGAGGGAGTTAGAGAGTGGCTCGGATAGTGAAAGTGAAGATGAGGACTCAGAGGAGGAAAAATGGTGTAGGTGGAGTGAGAGATGGTGGAAGGCCAGAGAAAAAAGGGGAAAGGCATGCCTGGTGGATCACAGCAAATCGAACGGGGAGGACTTGGATGGGTCGCACTCGAACAATGCGTCAGAAGTCTCAGGTGGGGAAGATGTGGATACGTCCTACACACTAACCAGGGGAAATCGGTGTTCCTTGGGAGAGGCTTTGCAAGTAGGTGCACATGGATCTAGTACCGCAACCAAGTGGAGGCAGGGAAGCGAAACCGTGTCGTGGGAGTGCCAGGTGAATCCAAAGTGAGACGAGGCATTGTGCACCTACCTGCTTCACTCCCGCACCTACCGCACCTTCCTTGGTTACCTCCATGCCTTGTGGATTTTTCAAACTTCCCTTTGCACCTCATCACAACCTCCTCACCTTGAGCATTTATTTGATTTGACTTTGGTACAACAACACTACTCTTCTTTCCTTCCGCGTCTCCCACATCTCTCGTCTCTGTCACTGTGCCTCTCACACTTCTAGTCTTCACCACGGCTACAACATCTCGAGGGTTCATGCCTCTCGTGCCACCTATCTTCACCAATGTGCCTCCTATGCCATAGCCTCCACACTTTGCGCTTTTTGTGTCGTTCACTATGCATCTCACACGTCCTGTGCCGTTCACTATGCATCTTGCGCATCTTGCACCGTTCACTTGGGGCTTCGCACCTTTCATGCCACCCGCATGGGGCCTCGGGCCTTGTGTACCATTCTTCACGCTCGCCCTCCTCACGAGCTGCTTCACCAATGCATCTCCTGTGCCACTGCCTCCATACCTCGTGCCTTCCGCGCTCTTCATTATGCATCTCACACCTCCTGTGCCATTCACTATGCATCTCGTGCCTTCCATGCCATTCACCTAGGGCTTCACACCTTTTGTGCCACCCGCTTGGGGTGTCATGCCTTCTGTGCCCTTCTTCACACCCACACTCCTCACGAGTTACATCCACCTTCTACTTCACACCATCTTGGGCCTCATGTCTTCGCCGCCACCCATCACATCGATTGGACCCCAAGTCACCCATTTGTTGGTCGTCTCACTCGGGATGCACCATGCACTCCCACGACACGGTTTCACTTCCCTGCCTCCATTGGTCATCCCTTTTGTCTCTTTGGCCACCGTTCACATCCATGCACACCTAGCTTCAAAGCCTCTCCCAAGGAACACCGGTCTTCCCTGGTTAATGTGTAGGACGTATCCACATCTTCGCCACCTGAGACTTCTGACGCGCTATCCGAGTATGACCCATCCAAGTCCTCCCCATCTGACTTGCCACAATCCACCAGGCATGCCTTTCCCCTTTTTTCTCTGGCTATCCACCATCTCTCTCCACCTATGCCATTTTTCTTCCTCCGAGTCCTCATCTTCACTTTCACTCTCCGAGTCGCTCTCCAACTCACTCACCGTTTCATCCTCTGTTTCGCTTCCGAACTCCTCTAGTCCATTCTCCAACTTCTTCTTCACATAGAGCTCTAGGACCAGTTTGAACACGACCATGAACTCACGACGCCACCTGATTGTCTCACCCTTGATGTCATACTACTACACTAGCCATTCCAAGTACCCCATGTCCTTGCTTAGAAGCATGTTCACCCACTCTAGAACTGCCCTCATCATGTCCACTGCGGCTTCCATCTCTGGCTTCCCACTCTTTATCGCTCGCAATATCGCCTCCTTCCCATGTGCGTAAGATTGACTTCGCCTATAACGTGATGCCATACCTCGATACAGGATCTAGCTCAAAGGCTCACGACACCTTGAGGTTTGCTCTGATACCAAGTGTAAGGTACTAGTGTCTCAGACTTGGTCTCCAAGTCGTGGCACCTCACGTCGGACCCGTTGCCGAGTCCCAACCTCCCTTAATGTCTTGGTTCTGATACCACAATCCCCTTATGCGTAGCGTTAGCCAAACATGACCCCTGGCATGGGTTGGCCACCGAGTATCCCACTACACCACACCCCATTGGGCAAGCCCTTAGGCTTCACGGTCTTTGGTCTTCAGAGTCACACCGGGTGCCAAGACCTCAGGAACATCCATTGTGCAATGTCCTGATCATCCCACATTTCCTTATTGGTTAGCGGCCTTTACGTGGGTCGGCACTCTTGACCCTTTCGGCTTCACCATGAGTCCCGGATCGGTACCCAATAGTTCATAGTTTGTACAATGATATGGAGAAATAACATGGCCCTCACCGTTCCCCACTCACTTTCATGTGCACTCAACCCATCCCACCTTTCCCATGCGTGCGCTTCATCGTGCACCACAAGATCACAACCCACAAGATGGCATGACGACGTTACTTGCAAGACGGTATTAAATGGAGTGCCAAACGATCACTAAAACATGCTTGATTGGAATAGAAGATATGTACAAGCAAGAGGGAGCATAAACGGTCACTGAGGTTTTCCTCATCGAAATCAACCTCGCATAAAAGAACGCTATCCTCCATATAATAATGGCTAGCTGCGAGGCATTGTGGTACCTCCCTTCGCCATAGAACACTCTGAACACACACGATAGGTCAACCCTAACATTGACTTTCCTTACAGTAGCGGCTGGCGGCTAGGCACCATGGCGCCTCCCTTCACCATAGAACGCTCCATACACTCACGGCAAGTCAACCCTAATGTTAACTTTTCTTATAGTAGTTGTAAGGCACCAGCATCTCAGTCTTAGTCTCCAAGGCATGGCACCTCACATCGAACCCATTGCCAAGTTGCAACCTCCCTTAATGTCTCAAATTTGATAACACAACCCCTGGCATGGGCCCACCATTTAGTATCCCACTACACCACGCCCCAGTGGGCAGGCCCTTAGGCTTCATGGTCTTCAGTCCTCAGAGTCACATGGGTCACCAAGACCCTAGGAATGTCCACCATGCAATGTCGCGATCAGCCCACTTTTCCTTCTTGGTTAGCGGCCTTTACATGGGTCAGCACGCTTGACTCCACAAGCTCAGCTCAAGTCCCAGCTCAGTACCAAACGGTTCACAGTTTGTACAATGGTATTGAGAACAAACATGGCCCTCACCATTCCTCACTCACTTCTCGGGGGGGTCACTATGTATAAACCCTCTATATCATGTGCGTACAAGGCCTATATTTAAAGTCCCTTATTTGTAAAAATTTTCATTAATAAAATGTACCCCTTTTCTATACAAATCTGTAAATTTTTTCCAAAACTATTTTAAATAGTCCCTTATGTATATTTATTTCTGTAAATTTTAGAAATAAAAAAAATCCTTCTGTTGAACTCACGTGATAGGGTTACATATGATGAGTGACCCCCCCGAGACTCACTTTCACATGCTCTCTACCCTTCCCACGTTTTGCTTTCTAGTGTGTGCCCACACAAGTGCACCACGAGATCACAACTCGTAAATTGGCATCATGATGTTACTTGCAAGAAGGTACTAAATGGAGTGCCAAACAGTCGCTAAAATGTGCTTGATTGCAATAGAAAATATGTACAGTCAAGAGGGGGCATGAACGGCCGTCGACATTTTCCTTATGGAAATCAACCTTACATAAAAGAGCACTATGCTCCATATAGTAGTTGTGAGGGACCAGGCTCTTGGCCCTTAGTTTTTCTATGTAGCGGATCTTCCTTGACCGGCCCCCTCACCTCAGGTGCACCTAGGACTCACCAACCCCAGATGCACTTGGAGCTAAATCTCAGCTCTCGTTCTGCGTCCCATGATGCCTCTATGTTTTTTTGGCCAATATAGGCCCTCGCACATCCTATACCTAGACAGCCGTTTCTGCTCCCAACCACAGCGTGTCCTCCCCTAGACCGCCGTTCATAGATCCTCTAATCCTCATGCCCCTTCCTGGGCCACTTCTCCTCAAATGTCTCCACTCCCAAATGGTTCTAGCTACCCTGCACTACATCCTAGGCAAAACCCTCTTGTATCCCAACCTACTAGTGAAGACACATAGGCTCACGGGCTTGTGCAACACTTGGCCTTCCTTGGATAGGGTCCCTGATTCGCAGTTCACACAGAATGCCCGCCGCACGACCTTCCACCTTTAGCCCAGCTTGCTTAGAAGGTTATAACATGGTTCACGGATATTCACAATGGTATGGAAGGCATGGGCCGCTCACCATTCCTCGCTCACTTTCACATGCACTCATGCCCTTCCCACATCTTGCTTTCCAGTGCATGCCCACACAAGTGCACCACGAGATCACAACCTATAAAATGGCTCGAGACATTACTTGCAAGAAAGTACTAGATAGAGTGCCAAACGATGGCTAAATAATTCTTGATTGCAAGAAGGGGTGTTTACAAGCAACTGAGTGCACAACTGCATGTTTACGTTTTCTTGATGGATGCAACCTCCCATGGAGGGAGACCACCTTCCATATACTCTCCATGGCTCCAAAAGAGGTTGAGCTTGGTCTCAAGCATGGAGGTTTCAAAACCAAAAGCCTAACCTCAAACAAGATTGACTCGAGAGGGTGGCCACGCAATGCATAGAGAGCCTAACCTCGATTCACGAATGCCCCGAATGAGGGGCCACACACCCACTAGCTACCTCAATGTCAAACTTTGCCTTCTTCATATATCGGGGGGTGTAGGATGATGCGAAACAATATTGTTACACATGGATAAATATTTACAACACGGATATTTTTAGAAACACCTTAACCACACATAAAACGTTTGAAGATCATACATTTGAGTGCCTTAGCATAGAATTTGTTTTAATTGGAAGCACAAGTCCATGCCCACGTAGATGATCTTGAGTGCATCGACCGGGGGAGTTTGGAATCAAAACACAACCAAGAGAATGTCTCTTGGCCAAAACTTCCACACTGTGTGGAGTGTATGGTCTGGATGCACTGCGGGGCCGGGCCAAAATTTCCAACTTGCCCACAACATCACTTTGTAAGAATGCCCCAATGGCCGAATATATACCATTGAAGCACCGATGATAAGGTATGCCACACTAGGCTAGTCTTTCCAACCTGCTTGCAGCATCGCATTGGCGAAACACCCCAATGGCAAGATACATGCCATTTAAGTGCTGATGACGAGGTATGCTACGTCAAGTTAGTATTTCTAACTTGCCCACAGCAACACATTGGCGGAACGCCCCAACGGCAGAATACATGCCATTGAAGTGCCAATGATGAGGTATGCTATGTCAAGCCAGTCTTTCCAACTTGCCCATAGCATCACATTGACGGAATGCCCCAATGGCAAAATATATGCCATTGAAGCGTGGATGACAAGGTATGCCGCACCAAGCCAATCTTTCCAACCCACATGCAGCATAATGTTTGGCGGCTCAATCCATTGTATCTGTTCTACTAAAGTACCTGTTCTGCATGCTACCTCAAGCCCCTATGTGAGACTAGAGAGCAACATCTCCCTTAGTGGCCTGGTTTGCTTGATGTAGTATTTTGGAGTGTGCCCTTCTTTCATCTCACCTAGACCAACTGCCCGGTACACGATCATGCTATCACTTCTATCCCCAGGTGAGGCATCCAATCACTTCGATGGCCAGAATTTCCATCCAGCCCTCATCAAAACCTCATTGTGCCCTTGAGGCAAGATCAACACTATGAAGCTCCATTTTCTCTTTATTTTCTAAGCCCTCGACTTCACTTCTTCATGTTTCTGGACCGCTGTTCTACATGCAACTCTTGACTTCCTATACCAACTCACGGTTCGCCCGTTTCTTGGTGTGCTCTGCGGCTGCCTGTCTAAGCTCATCCCCACACTGCATGTCATCATTTTTCTCACCCTTGGCAGCATCCCGATCCATGTTTCAATTCTCTTTTCCTCTTTCCCTTGGCTTGTCTCCTCCTAGTTCACGCTATGAGCCTCATAGTGGCTCCTCCTTTGCCTCATGGTTTACCGACCACTGATTCTGCTCATCTTGTCACCTGTTCATCCTGGACCTCTGTTCCCAAATCTTCATCTGCATTTTTTTCCCTTTTTTGTGACCAAAACGGCCACCTCCTCATCATGGTACCAACTCCTCCCATTCTCTACATAGCTATGTTCACGTTCACTGCGGGCGATTGCACTAGACCTCGAGGCCCACTATGTCGTGACCTCATCCTCCCCATGGTCCTGCCCTCATGTTTACAACATAGTTCCTCTCGACCCACGGTCTCTACTCATTGTACATCCTCTAGGCTCGCAACACCCACCTGTTCGCCTTACTTCCGTTCCCTTAAGCTCGTGGTGCCCACTTGTTCATCTTGTTTCCCTTGCACTCACAAAGCCCACCTGTTCATCCCTTTGCTTCTGTTCCCTTGGGCTCGCGGTGCCCACCTGTGACCTTGCTCGCTGCTCCGCACTTGCATACCACAACCTTGCTCATCGTTCTTGCTTGGCACACTCTGGCTCATATCACTGGTGCCCACTTGCTCAGCCCACTTGCTCACTGTGGCTTGTCTCACCATTGCACGTCCGTTCATCATGGCCTAGCTTACCGTTTTCACCTGGGCTTTGCTTGCCCTTTCCATCACCGCCTCCTCCACTTCAGCACGGCCCCTACATCACGGCTCTCCTTGAGCCCATGGTTCCACTTGAACTCGAACTCGACGTTTCTGTCATGACTCACCTTGAGTCCACATTTACATTCTGCGTCACAGTCCCCCTTGAGCAATCATTTGATTTACAACTACGGTGCTCTCCTTTTCCCTAACTTGGCTCCATGGCTCCTCCTTGGCCATTCTCTTTCATCTTCTTCACGGCTCCTCCTTGGCCGTTCCCTTTGTCTCTTGCACGGCTCCTCCTTGGCCGTTCCCCTTTGTCTTTCCCATGGCTCTTCCTTGGCCATTCCCTTTCATCTCTCTAGTGGCTTTAGATACGGGCATGCCTAGCTTCGAAGCCTCTCCCAAGGAACACTGGTTTCCCCTATTTAATGAGTGGGACGTATCCACATCTTTCCCACCTGAGACTTCTGAGTCCTCATCTGAGTATGACCCATCTGAGTCCTCTTGGTTTGATTTATCGCAATCCACTAGGCACAACATGGCTCATGGTTCTGTCCTTGCCTACTACCATCTTTGACTCCACCGTCGCCTTTCTTCCTCTTTTTGACCCATGTCCTCTAGCTCCATCATCATTTCGTCTTTTGACTCCTCCTCTGAGTCTGTTTCTGAGTCACTCTTTGGTTCCACAGCTGGTCCAAATTCACCCTTGAGGTAAACATCATAGACAAGTCTAAAAACCACGAAAAATTAACGGCGCCACCTCTTGGAGTCACCCTCCATATCAAAGCGGTGAACTACCCCTTGAAGATAGCTGATGTCCTTCTTGATCAAGACCGTCACCAATTTTGGCACCTTTCTCATAATCTCGACCGCCGTTTGCACAACGCTACCATCTGTGTTTTCTAATGGTAAACTCCGGCATCCTTTCATCATCATCCCCTTATCCATGGCAACTTGACCTTAGACCTTCCCACTATCTTGCCAACCACTATGGTCTGTTCTGTCACCAAGCGTCTCCCACCTATGCATTTCTTTTCTTCTACATCACCGGCCTGACCTCTAAGCTCTAATACCAAGTGTGAGGGACCAGGTCCTCAGCCCTTAATTTTTCTACGTAGCGGATCTTCCTTGACCCAGGCCCCTCACCTCAGGTGCACCGAGGACTCACCAACCCCAGACACACCCGGAGCTAATCTCAGCTTGTTTCACATCCCACGATGCTTTTGCATCTTTTTGGCCAACACAGGCCTTGGCATGTCCTGTACCTAGATGACCATTTCTTGCTCCCAGCCACAACGTGTCCTCCCCTAGACCGACGCTCACAAATCGTCTGATCCTCCACCCCCTTCCTCGGCCACTTCTCCTCAAACAGTTCTGGTGCCTCCCACTCCCAAACCATTCTGACTGGCCTGCAGTGTATCCTAGGCAAAACCCTCTTGCATCCCAACCTATTGGTGAAAACACAAGCTCACGGGCCTGCACAACACTTGGCCCCCGATTTGCAGTTCACACGGAACACCCGCCGCACGATGGTTACAACATGGTACAATGATATTTACAATGGTATGGAAGGCATGGGCCACTCACCGTTCCCCACTCACTTTCATGTGCACTCACGCCCTTCCTATGTTTTGCTTTCCAGTGCATGCCCACACAAGTGCCAAACGATGGTCCGAGACGTTACTTGCAAGAAAGTACTAGATAGAGTGCCAAACGATGGCTTGATAATGCTTGACTGCAAGAAAGAGTGTTTACAAGCAACGGAGCGCACAACCCCACGTTTACATTTTCCTGATGGCTGCAACCTCACATGTAGGGAGACCACCTTCCATATAGTAGTGGCTAGCTGCTAGGCACTGTGGCAAGTCAACCCTAACATTGACTTTTCATACACACTCCCCCGTGCAAAAGAATTGATGTCCTCATCAATTAAAGCGAGAGCGTAGCCATGGACTATTCACAAAATCCTAGCCTCACCAAGGTGACTTGAGTGAGTGGCCACACACACACAAAAGCCTAACCTCAATCCGAGAACGTCTCAAATGAGTGGCCACACATGCGCTAGTCTGGACTCTTAAGTGGACATCAAAATTTGCCTTCTCCTCATAATGGGGGGTGAACAATGTAAAGAATGATGTCTTTTTACAACACATTTTACAAAGAAAATGGTGTGTCAAGCTTTAACATTTTAAGAGGTCACTACATACACATATTGCTTCAAAAATGAAATTTTAGCCGTTTGCATAAATTCCCCTGCCAAAATTTCCAACTTGCCAAAATGGTAAAGTCGACACATGATGTTGCTCCAGGTCAATGTTTCCAACCTGCAAGCAACCACCCCACACATAGCATCAACTGACCACTTGTCACCTGTCCAAGTGAACCAACCTGCTCACCTAGCAAGAACTTCCAACTTGCCCATAGTAAAACATGCCCTCACGGCTTGGTCTTTCCTTTTGCACCTATCATCTCCATTGGCTTAGGCAATAAGCCCAAGTAACAAGGAGGAAAAGATTTCAAGCCAATGCTTAGACTCTTCCAGTCGAATCATGATGTTAATGCACCGCTTCCATTTTTTCCATGCGTCTTGCCATGCTGACTTGGAATATTCATGCATAACCAAGAGAGAATTTTGTGTTTCAGGAGAACATGACTTGTGCGCTTCGCCATTTTCATCACCCTTTGCACCACTTCCCTTCCTACCCCTCTTCTTCTCATCCTCACCCATTTTGCACAAGTCCTTCCACCTCGCTGCGGCTTCTTCTCATTACATTCTTCTATTGAACACCTTGGACCTTTTGGCTTGCATCTTCTTTCAGCTTGCCAACCTAAACCCGTTCTCCTCTTCATCTCTTCATATTGGCCCTTCTTGACCTCATCCTGCATCTTGTTCTGCTCCCTTGGCCTATGCCTCACCCTACACTTGTGCATCCACCTTCCACCTCTTTCCCTCACCTTGCCCTCTTCTTCATCCACCGTTTCATCCTGAAACCTTTGCCTTTTCATGCATCTCTTCATCCTTCCTGCCGTTCTACCTTACCTTGCCTTGACCTCTTCTCCTTTCGCCGTTTCCTCTTCACGTCTTGGCCTCATCACACCTCCCTTCATCCCTTGGCTATCACCACCTTCTTCTATTCTTCTTCTTGCTCACAACTTTGCCTTTGTGCTATGGCCTCACTTCGCGTCACGCTTCCACATCTTATTAGACATGCACCTATTCTTGTCTTCACCCCATGCTCCAGCTTGTCGTTTTTCCTTTCCACCTCGACATCTCTTCTGCACACGCCTCTCCATTGCCACAGACTTTTGATTGCTCTCTTGACCTTGCCCTAGTGCCGTTACTCTTCTTCATCCCATGGCTACACTTGCCTTGTGCGCCTCTCTCTTGAACCTATTCGCCGTTTCCTGTGCCTTGTGCACCTCCCTGTCCTATCACCTGTCCGTTGTTTTTCATCACTTGTCCACCGCATGTGCCTTGTGCGGCTAACCCTATCACCTGTGCTCCCTTACCACTGTTTGTGCCTTGTGCACTTACCTATTTCACTCCCGCGCCTATCATGCCTTCCTTGGTCGCCTCCATGCCTTGTGCATTTTTCAACCTTGCTTTCGCGCCTACCGTCCCACTTGGTCTTGAACCTGCACCTCGTGTGCTCCTCATCACAACCTTCTCACCTTGAGTGTTTATTTGATTTGACTTTGGTACGACACTACTCTTCTTTTCTTCCGTGCCTCCCACTCCTCTCCTCTCTGTCACCATGCCTCTCACACCTCTGGTCTTCATCGTGCCTATAGCATCTCGAGGTTTTGCGCCTCTCGCACCACTTGTCTTCACCAACATGCCATTGCCTCCATACCTCATGCCTTCCACACCGTTCACTCTACATCTTGCATCTCCCAGGCTATTCACTCGGGGCTTCACACCTTCCGTGCTACCTGTTTGGGGCCTCATGCCTTCTCCGACATTCTTCACATTGGTACTCCTCACAAGTTGCGTCCATCTCGTGGTTCGCACCATCTTGGGCCTCACGTCTTCTATGCCACCCATCACCTCGGTTGGACCCCAAGTCACCCGTTTGCTAGTCATCTCACTCGAGATCCATAGCCCGCACTCCCACGACACAGTTCCGCTTTCCTACCTCCACTGGTCATCCCTTTTCTCTCTTTGGCCGCCGTTCTGCGTAGGACATATCTACATCTTCCCCACCTGTGAATTCTGACACATCATCCAAGTATGACCCATTCGAATCCTCCTCGTTTGATTTGCCGTGATCCACTAGGCATGCCCTTCCCCTTTCTGCTGTGGTCTTCCACCATCTCTCACTCCACTTGCACCGTTTTTCCTCCTTCGAGTCCTCATCTTCACTTTCACTCTCCGAGCTGCTCTTTGAATCCTTCTTCACATAAAGCTCTGTCACCAACTTGAACATGACCATGACCTCACGGTGCCATCTGGCTCTCACCCTCGGTGTCATACATTTGATTTAGCTATTCGAAATACCCCATGTCCTTGATTAGGAGCATGTTCACCCACTTTGGAACTACCCTCATCACATCCACTATGGCTTCCATCTCTGGTTTCCCACTCCTCATCGCCTGCAGTATCACCTCCTTCCCATGTGCGTAAGATTGACTTCGCCCATTATGTGATGCCATACCTTGGTACACGATCCACCTCGAAGGCTCGTGACACCTTGAGGTTTGCTCTAATACCAAGTGTAAAATACTAGCATCTCGAACCTAGTCTCCAAGTCGTGGCAGCTCATGTAAGACCCATTGCCGACCCAGCCTCCCTTAATGTCTCAGTTCTGATACCACAATCCCCTTATGCATAGCGTTAGCCAAACACAACCCCTGATGAGCCGACCATCGAGTATCCCACTACACCATGCCCCAATTGGCAAGCCCTTAGGCTTCACGATCTTCTGTCCTCAAAGTCACACGGGTCACCAAGACCCTGGGAACATCCATCGCACAATGTTCCGATCAGCCCATGTTTCCTTCTTGGTTAGCAGCCTTTACATGGGTCGGCACGCTTGACCCTTCAGGCTCACCTCAAGTCTTGGCTCAGTACCAAACGGTTCATGATTTGTACAATGGTATGGAGAACAAACATGGCCCTTACCGTTCCCCACTCCCTTTCACGTTAACTCTACCCTTCCCACGTTTTGCTTTCCAATGCGTGCCCACACAAGTGCACCACAAGATCACAACCCGTAAAATGGCATCATGACATTAATTGCAAGATGGTACTAAAGGGAGTGCCAAGGTTGCTAAAATGCTTTTGATTGCAATAGAAGATATGTACAAGCAAGAGGGGGCATAAACGGTTGTCGATGTTTTTCTCATGGAAATCAACCTCGTAGGAGGGAGCACTATCTTCCATATAGTAGTTGTAAGGTACCATCATCTTGAACTTAGTCTCCAAGTCATGGCACCTAAGGTCGGACCCGTTGCCGAATCCCAACCTCCCTTAGTGTCTCAGTTTTGATACCACAATCCCCTTATGCGCAGAGTTAGGCAAACACGACCTGTGGCACGGGCTGGCTGCCAAGTATCCCAATGCATGACGCCCCACTGAGCAAGCCCTTAGGCTTCACGGTCTTTGGTCCTTAGACTCACACGGGTCAACAAGACCCCGGGAATGTCCACAGTGCAATGTCCCAATAAGCCCATATTTCCTTCTTGGTTAGCAACCTTTATGCGGATCGGCATGCCTAACCCCTTGGGTCTCACCTGGAGTCCTAACTTGGTACCAAACGTTTCATGGTTTATACAATGGTATCGAGAATGAACATGGCCCTCACCATTCCCCACTCACTTTCATGTGCACTCTACCCTTCCCACGTTTTGCTTTCCCGTGCATGCGCTTCAACATGCACCACAAGATAACAACCCACATGAGGGCATCATAATGTCACTTGCAAGGCGGTACTGAATGGAGTGCCAAATGGTCACTAGAATGCGCTTGAGTGGAAAAGAAAGTATGTACAAGCAAGAGGGATCATAAATGGCCACTAACGTTTTCCTTATGAAAATCAACCTCGCATGAAAGAGCACTATCCTCTCTATACTAGTTATATGGAAGGTCAAGCTCTCGAGGTGCTAGAGACCCCTCTTGGCATGTATGTGTTTTCCCTCATGAATAAATGTTCTGAGATCATTCTTGTGCAAATATTTTCTAAGTCTCATTTCTTGATGGTCCTCTGAATGTTGGCACAATCACACACTTTCAAACTTGAAAATGTAAGGGTGACTCACGGAAGGCAAGGGGGTGGGACGAGGATGGCACAACACGGGCATGGACTACACGCACTACACATGCACTGAGGGCCCATTTGTGAGGTCAAAAACGTTCCCTTGTTGGGTTCGTTCGATGTTTTTGGCCCCGTTTTGGTAAACCATAGCAAAACTGGCGTTATTTGACTAAGTGTTGGAAGCGGGACCTGACACTTGGTATTAGAGCTACTCTCAGGCGCACGCCATCGGGTGTCACTCGGAGCATGTTCGTGCATCTTGTGGGAGGGAGTGAGTTAGGTTGCCATTTCCACCATGTGGGTGAGTTCTCTTGTGAGTGGAGAGGTTGTGTACATCGTTTTGGGTGATGGTGAGTTTTTCGTCTGTCCCATTTTCTATTGTTTTTTGCCGTTTCATTGAGGGAGTAAGAAGTCTTTGTGAGAGGTGAGGATGCCACATCAAAGAAAAGACAAGGGAGTTGAGAGTGAGGAGGAACATGAGATCCTCAAGCCAGAGAGACGGAGGAGAGAGAGGAAAGACAAGAAAGGTGAAGAGAGAGAAGAAAGAGAGAAGGAAGATAGAGGCAAGGGTCTCTAAAATGTGGCTAGTGGAGGATTCAGTGCCGCACCGAACCTGGGCACATCAGGAGCCCATGACCAAGAACGGTTATTATTTTCGGAGACGGGTGAAGAAAAATCCACAAAGGGAGAAGGAAAACAAGACATAAACATATTTGGATGGGTGACTGAGGAGCTAGAATAGGGAGAATTGAAGAAGATGTCAGAACCGTCACCACAACAAGCGGCTTCAACCAAGAAGAAAAAGAAATATGGGAGATAGAAGGAGGTTGAGACGGAGAGTGAAAAGTCAAGTAGTGGTTCGGAAGGGAGTAGTAGGAGGAGCTTTGGTAGATTTAATCCACAACCACCAAAGGTATACAGGAGGTAGGGAGTCATTAGTGCTAAACAAGTGGATTAGGGAGATGGAGGATTTCTTTGAGCTAGCAAAAATTGCATCTAAGCATCAAGTGAAGATAGCGGCACAACAACTAAAAGGAGACGCGTATCATTGGTTCTTGGCAGAGGAGGGTCATGGTGAATTGAGGAGTTGGAGAGCCTTGAAGTCAAGGATGAGAGCATATTTCATTCCACAAAATGAGGTCTTCAAGATAAGAGACGAATGGAGAGGCCTAAGACATGGTGAAGGGAGATTGAGGGAGTATGTCACGAAGTATAGGCATGCCATGGTCCAAATTGTTGATATGCATGAGATAGACAGGTTGCATGATTTCTTGTATGGGCTACAAAATTGGGCTAAGAGAGAAATTGGAAAGCAGGAACCAGAGGATTACAAGAATGCCTTGGTGATGGCAGAGCGGATTGTAGATCATGAAGGAAGAAGAGGACCTCCTAACTTTGGTAGGACACATGCGTCTACAAGCTCTTGGTGAATAAACCTAGACCTCAAGGGGAGAAAAAGGAGACGGGGAGTAAGGTGGAAAATGTTGCATCAAGGTGATCAATGGTGGAGCTCAAAGGATTACGATAGACACGGGCACGACGCACAACGTGATTACACCTGAAGTGGCACAAAGGTTGAAGTTGAAGTTATCCAAGATGGAGGACACGGCAGTATCTTTTGGGCAAGACAAGGATGCTAATGTGGCAATATCTTGGAGTGTGCAAGTGCAGATAGGGGTTTGGAAGGCAAAGTTAGATTTTCTAGTGGTGCTATTAGATGCATATGATGCCATTTTGGGAATCACTTGGTGGGATAAGTATGTCATGATGTTGTTGGGGAAGGGAATGGACAAACTGCTACTTGACATGCACGGTTAGGCGGTCAAGGTACGATGTGTTAGATCTTCAATTACCCCTACAGAAGCAAGGAGGTTGGAGCAGCACGCTAGTAAAGAGAAAGGCAAGTTAGAGTAGAAAATGGGCAAGAGTATGCCCAAGCAAGAAAAGAGTAACGTGGGAGGCCCTTCAAAGATGGGTGGTATGAATGCCAAGGTCATGTTTATTTTAGCTAAGCAACTAGAGAGGGAGGTCAAGAAGGGAGCAGAGATGCATGTGATGTTGATGCATGTGATAGAAGGCGAAGAGGAAGTAGAGTCAAAGGCGAGTTCAATTGTCTTGAAGCCATGTAAAGATGCAAGGATAAAGGAGATCTTGGATGAGTTTGCAGACATTATGCCCAAAGAGTTACCAAAGGGGTTGCCATCCAAGAGACGAGTCGACCACAAGATAGAATTGATTTTAGGTAGTGAACCCCCAGCAAGGGCACCATATAGGATGAATGATTCTCAATTGAAAGAGCTTAAGAGACAAGTTACGGAGTTGGCAGACAGTTGGTTTATTAGGCCAAGTAAATCCCCCTTTGGAGCACCGGTCTGATTTGTAACAAAGAAAGATGGATCGGCATGTCTATGCATGGACTACCGTGCCCTCAACAAAATTACAATCAAGAACAAGTACCCCATGCCATTGTTGGATGATTTGATGGATCAATTGGGAGGAGCCAAGTATTTCACCCAAATTGATTTGAGGTCTGTATATCATCAGATAATTGTGGAGGAAGATGTGAAGAAAATGGCCTTTAGAACAAGATATGGTAGCTATGATTGGTTGATTATGTTCTTTGGCCTCACAAACGCACCAGCTTCCTTTTGCACTTTGATGAATGATGTGTTCAGGGAGTACTTGGATGATTTTTTGATCATTTATATTGATTCTGATTTATAGCAAGACACTAGAGGAGCATCGGGAACATCTTAAGAAAGTTTTTGCCAAATTGAGGGAGCATAGGTTGTATGCCAAACACGAGAAATGTGAGTTTGGTGTAAAGGAGGTTGCCTTCTTGGGGTATGTAGTGGGGGAACATGGAATCAAGATGGACCCTAGCAAGGTGGAGGCAGTAACTAATTGGATGCAACCGAAGTCAGTGCGGGGAGTAAGAGGATTCCTAGGCTTTTGTAACTTCAATCGAAGGTTTGTGAAGGAATATAGCCGTGTTGCATTGCTGCTTACTGATTTAGTAAAGAAAGACGACAAATTTGAGTGGGGGGAGCATTGTACCAAGGCCTTTGAGGAGATGAAAGTAATTATGAGCTCCACACCTGTCTTAAAATTACCTGAGTTTGACAAGCCATTTGAGATTCACACGGATGCCTCAGATTATGCCTTAGGAGGAGTGTTGATGTAAGAGGGACACCCACTTGCATATGAGTCAAGGAAATTGGATGCCACCGAAAGGATATGGACAACGCATGAAAACAAGATGCTGGCCATTGTAGAATGCTTAAGAAAGTGGAAACAATATGTTCAAGATAAGCATACCAAAGTCCTCACAGATAACATTACACTAAAGTATTTTCAGACCCAACCCAAGCTATCTCCTAAGCAGTCTCGTTGGAAGGATTTCATTGCAGAATTTGACATAACAATTGAACACAAGCTAGGCAAAACGAACATCATGCCAGATGCACTAAGTAGAAAAGCAGAACTGATGGCTGTCACTATGGAACAAGGCACACTCTTGGAGAGAATCAAGGAACTTAACGATAAAGACAAAGACATACAGGATGTAGTGAAGCAAAAGAAGGCTCTGCACCATGGGGCATGTACAATGAAGATGAAGGTTTACTCTACGTCTATGAAAACATGCTATATGTTCCAGATGATTTCGAGCTCAAGAAGACCATATTGTGGGAATTCCATGATAACAAGCTAGCAGGACACTCAGGGCAGCACAAGACTTGGGATAGAATGAAGCAACATTTTTTTTGGCCAGGGATGCTCTAAGACATCATTGAATATATCAGGACCTACCCAACATGTCAATTTGTCAAAGACCAACGTTTTGCAAAGGCAGGAAATCTCCAACCCATGCCTGTGCCTTCAAGGCCATGGGATGTTGTTAGCATGGACTTCATCACATCATTATCTCTCTCACATGGGCACAATGCCATGTTTGTGGTGGTGGACTATTTTTTCAAACAAGGCCATTTCATTCCCATTAAACCACCCCTTACTGCAAAGCATATAGCCGAGCCATTATCTCGGATCTTGATGCTCGCTTCTTAAATGATATGTGGACCGAGGTCTTTAAACTCCTTGGTACGTAGCTCTGTTTCAGCTCCTCATACCATCCAGCCACTGATGGTTAATCTAAAAAGGTAACCAAACCAGAGAGAAATAGATCAGAAGCTATGTCCAGGTAGACCAAAATGATTGGACCTTGATTTAGACATCTTGGAGTTTCACTACAACAGCTCTGCTCATTGTAGCACAAGGTTCATGCCGTTTGAGATAGCCACGGGAAAAGAAGTCATCACCCCACGGCCTTGGCAACACGTACTCCCAAAATTGAAGATCTAGACACAGAGAAATTTCTTAGCAAATGGCATGAATGCATGCAAGCAGCCAAAGAAAGTCTTCACAAAATGCAAGCCATCATGAAGAAGTACTATGATAGAAAACATCGCCACGTCGAATTCTTTCCAAGCGACTTGGTGCTTATTAGCTCCCAAAATATCCAACTTCCAAAGAACTTGACTCCAAAGTTCAATCACAGGTTCTATGAACCATACAAAGTTCTCTATGCACTTGATGAAGTCATGTATAAATTGGACCTCCCTCCGGATGTAGCAATACATAACGCCTTCCATGTTCAGCTCTTAAGGCGTTTCTATTCTGATGACACATATGGTAGAAAAGTCCCCCCTTCCGTCTCCCAAGTTGTAAACCTGCCATATGAGCCGAAGGCAATTTTAAAAGGGAGAATGCTAAGGGGTAGAGTAGAATTCCATGTAAAGTCCAAAGGTCATTCGATCTCCGAATGTAAATGGTTCCCTGAAGCTTGGATGATAAACAACTATTGTGATATGGTCTTGCAATATTATGCATACGCTTGAAGAGGGCTTCAAGCTCTTTTGTAACCTGGGAGAGTATATGGAAGGTCAAGCTCTCCAAGTGCTAGAGACCCCTCTTGGCATGTGTTTATTTTCCCTCATGAATAAATGTTTTGAGATCGTTCTTGTGCAAATATTTTCTAAGTTTCAATGGTCCTCTGAATCTTGGCACAATCATGCACTTTGAAATGTGAAAACGTAAGGCTGACTCACGAAAGGCAAGGGGGTGGTGACACAGTGCGGGCACGGACTACACATATTGCACATGCACTAAGGGCTCGTTTGTGAGGTAGAAAACGTTCCCCTGCCGGGTGCGTTCGACATTTCTAGCCCCATTTTGGTAAACCATAGCAGAACTCACATTACTTGGCTAAGTGTTGCAAGCGGGACCTAACAACTATTATATGGAGGATAGTGCTCTATCATGCGAGGTTGATTTCGATGAGGAAAATGTCAGGGGCCCTCTATGCTCACTCTAGCTTGTACATATCTTCTATTGCAATCAAGCATGTTTTAGCGACCGTTTGGCACTCCATTTAGTACCATCTTGCAAGTAATGCGTACATCATGATGCCATCTTGTTGGTTGTGATCTTGTGGTGAACGTTGAAACACACGCATAGGAAAGCAAAATATGGGAAGGGTAGAGTGCACGTGAAAGTGAGGGGAACGGTCAGGGCCATGTTTGTTCTCCATATCATTGTATAAACCGTGAACTGTTGGGTACCGAGCCAGGACTCAAGGTGAGCCCGAAAGGGTCAAGCATGCCAACTCATGTAAAGGCCGCCAACCAAGAAGGAAACGTGGGCTGATCAGGACTATGCACGGTGGATGTTCCTAAGGTCTTGGTGACCCATGTGACTCTGTGGACCGAAGATCATGAAGCCTAAGGGCTTGCCCAGTGGGGCGTGGTGTAGTGGGATACCCAGCGGTTGGCTCATGCCAGGGGTCATGTTTGGCTAACACTATGCATAAGGGGATTGTGGTATCAGAATCGAGACATTAAGGGGGGGTTGGGACTCGGCAACGGGTCCGACGTGAGGTGCCATGACTTGAAGACTCAGTCTGAGACACTGGTCCCTTACAACTTCTGTAAGGAAAGTCAACATTAGGGTTGACCTATCGTCTATGTTCGGAGTGTTCTATGGCGAAGGGAGGAGCCGCAGTGCCTAGCAGCCAGCCACTATTGGAAGGAAAGTCAACATTAGGGTTGACTTGCCGTCTATGTTCGGAGTGTTCTATGGCAAAGGGAGGCACCGTGGTGCCTAGCGGCTAGCCACTATTATATGGAGGATAGTGCTCTCTCATGCGAGGCTGATTTCGATGAGGAAAATGTCAACGGTCGTTTATGTTCCCTCTTGCTTGTACATATCTTCTATTGCAATCAAGCACGTCTTAGCAACCGTTTGGCACTCCATTTAGTACCTCTTGCAAGTAACATCATGATGCCATCTTATGGGTTGTGATCTTGTGGTGAATGTTGAAACGCACACAGGAAAGCAAAACGTGGGAAGAGTAGAGTGCATGTGAAAGTGAGTGGGGAATGGTGAGGGCCATGTTTGTTCTCCATATCATTGTATAAACCGTGAATTGTTGGGTAACCTGGGACTCGAGGTGAGCCCAAAGGAGTCAAGCATGCTGACCCACATAAAGGCCTCCAACCAAGAAGGAAACATGGGCTGATCAAGATGTTGCATGATGGACCTTCTTGGGGTCTTGGTGACCCGTGTGACTCTGTGGACCAAAGATCATGAAGCCTAAGGGCTTGCCCAGTGGGGCATGGTGTAGTGGGATACTCAGCGGCCAGCCCATGCCAGGGGTTGTGTTTGGCTAACGCTGCGCATAAGGGGAATGTGGTATCAGAAACGAGACATCAAGGGAGGTTGGGACTCGACAACGGGTCCGACGTGAGGTGCCATGACTTGGAGACTAAGTCTGAGATGCTATCCCTTAAACTTGTTATCAGAGCAAACCTAAAGGTGTCATGAGCCTTCAAGGCAGGTCCTATATCAAGGTATGGCATCATGTAACGGGCAAAGTCAATCTTATGCACATGGGAAGGAGGTGATACTATGGGCGATGAAGAGTGGGAAGCCCGAGATGTGGAAGCCGCAGTGGACATGATGAGGGGAGTTTCAGTGTAGGTGAACGTGCTTTTAAGCAAGGACATGGGGTACTTGGAACGGCTAGTGTAGTAGTATGACATTGAGGGTGAGACAGCCAGGTGGCACCGTGAGTTCATGGTCGTGTTCATTAAACTAGTGATGGAGCTCTATGTGAAGGAGTTGGAGAACGGCGTAGACGAGTCTAGGATCAAAACAGAGGATGAAACGGCGAGTGTCGGAGAGCGGCTCAGAGAGTGAAAGTGAAGTTGAGGACTCGGAGGAAGAAAAATGACGCAAGTGGAGTGAGAGATGGTGGATGGCCAGAGCAGAAAGGGGAAAGGCATGCCTCGTGGATCATGGAAAATCGGACAGGGAGGACTTGAATGGGTCGTACTCGAATGACGCATCAAAAGTCTCAAGTGGGAAAGATGTGGATATGTGCTACCCATTAACTAGGGGAAACCGGTGTTCCTTGGGAGTGGCTTTAAAGCTAGGTGTGCATGGATCTGGAACGACGGCCAAAGAGACAAAACGGATGACTAGTGGAGACAGGGAAGTGGAACCATGCCGTGGGAGTGCGAGGTGCATCCCAAGTGAGACGACCGGCAAATGGGTGACTTGGGGTCCAACTGAGGTGATGGGTGGCATAGAAGGCACGAGCCCCAGGATGGTGCGAAGCACAAGGTGGACGTAGCTTGTGAGGAGTGCGGGTGTGAACAATGCCGTAGAAGTGAGACCCCAAGTGGGTGGCATGAAAGGTGCGAAGCCCCAAGTGAACAATACCAGAGGCCCAAGATGCAAAGTGAACAGCACAGGAGGTGTGATATGCATAGTTAACGGTGTGGAAGGCGCGAGGTGTGGAGGCAATTGCATAGGAGGCGCATGGGTGAAGACCAGAGGCACGAGAGGCATAATCACGGAGTCCAAAGGCATGATGACGGAGACAAGAGGCACGAGAGGTGCAAGAGGTGCAGAAGAAAAGAAGAGCAGTGTCATTGTACCAAGGGCAAATCAAATAAATGCTCAAGGTGAGGAGGTTGTGATGAGGAGCATAGGAGGTGCAGGTTCAAGATCAAGTGGCACAATAGGCATGAAGGCGAAGGCCAAAAATGCACAAGGCATGGAGGTGACCAAGGAAGGCACGATAGGAACGGGAGTGAAACAGGTAGGTGCACAAGGCACAAACACGATGATTAGGGAGCATAGGTGACAGGGTTAGGCACACAAGAGGCATGCGGTGGGCAGGTAATGAAAAACAGCAGACAGGTGACAGGACAAGGAGGCATACAAGGCACGGAAAATGGCAAACAAGTTCAAGATAGAGGTGCAGAAGGCACAGTGGAGTGGGAAGTGGAACCTTGGGATGAAGAAGAGGAACGGCATTGGGGCAAGGTCAAGAGAGAAATTATTGCCTAAGCCAACGAAGATGACAGGTGCAGAAGGAAAGACCAAGCCGTCAGGGCACGTTTTACTATGGGTAGGTTGGAAGTTCTGGCTAGGTGAGCAGGTTGGTTCATTTGGACAGGTGGCAAGTGGTCAGTTGATGCTGTGTGTCGGGTGGAAAGATTGGCCCGGTGCAGTGTCATTGCATGATATAATGTTGGAAGCGGGGTGGAAATTTTGGCCAGGTGATGCTTGGCTTATTCATCTCGCACGTGGGCTTCCAAGGCAAATCTAGCCAAGGGGGCCTCTTCCAAACTTGATGTTGCTTGCAGGTTGGAAACATTGGCCCGGAGCAACGTCAAGTCCCAACTTTACCATTTTGGCACGTTGGAAATTTTGGCTAGGGAATTTATGCAAACGGCTAAATTTTCATTTTTTGAAGCAATATGTGTATGTGGTGACCTCTCAAAAATGTCAAAGCTTGAGGAACTATTTTCTTTGTAAAATGTGTTGTAAAAATACATCATTCTTTACATTGTTTGCCCCCCGTTATGAGGAGAAGGCAAATTTTGACGTCGACATAAGAGTCCAGACTAGCGTGTGTGTGGCCACTCATTCAAGACGTCCTTGAGGGGTTAGGCTTTTGTGTGTGTGTGTGGCCACTCACTCAAGTGACCTTAGTGAGGCTAGGCTTTTGTGTATAGTCCACGGCTACGCTCTCCCTTTAATTGATGGCGACATCAATTCTTTTGAACAGGGGAGTGTGTAAGGAAAGTCAACATTAGGGTTGACCTACCGTGTGTGTTCGGAGTGTTCTATGGCAAAGGGAGGCGCCGCAGTGCCTAGCAGCCAGCCACTATTATATGGAAGGTGGTCTCCCTACATGCGAGGTTGCATCCATCAGGAGAACATAAATGTGTGGTTGTGCGCTCAGTTGCTTGTAAACACTCTTTCTTGCAATCTAGCATTATCAAGCCATCGTTTGGAACTCTCTCTAGAACTTTCTTGCAAGTAACGTCTCGGGCCATTTTACGGGTTGTGATCTCATGGTGCACTTGTGTGGACACACACTGGAAAGCAAAACGTGGGAAGTGCGTGAGTGCATGTGAAAGTGAGCAGGGAACAGTGAGCGGCCCATTCCTTTCATACCCTTGTAAATATTCATGAACTGTTGTGTAACCTTCTAGGCAAGTTGGGCTAAAGGTGGAACATCACATGACGGGCATTCCGTGTGAATTGTGAATCGAGGACCCTATCCAAGGAAGGCCAGGTGTTGCCAGGCCCATGAGCCTGTGTGTCTTCACCGATAGGTTGGGATACAAGAGGGTTTTGCCCAAAATGCATTGTAGGGCAGCCGGAACCTTTGGGAGTGGAGACACACCCCGAGAGGCACCGGAACCATTTGAGGAGAAGTGGCCTATGAAGGGGCTTGAGGATCAAAGGATCCATGATAGGCAGTCTAAGGGAGGACACGCTGTGGCCAGGAGCAGAAATGGACATCTAGGTGCAGGACCTGCCAAGGCCCGTGTTGACCAAAAAACACAGAGGCATCATAGGACGCGGAACGATAGCTCTAGGTGTATCTAGGGTTGGTGAGTCCTACATGCGCATGAGGTGAGGGGGCCGGGTCAAGGAAGATTCGCTGCATAGAAAAAAAACTAAGGGCTAAGGACCTGGTCGCGCACACTTGGTATCAGAGCATAGAGGATGGGAGACGTAGAAGACGAGAAATGGACAGGTGGGAGATGCTTGGTGACAGAACAGACCACAGTGGTATGCAACACAGTGGCAAGGTCTGAAGTCAAGTTGCCATGGATAAGGGGACGATGATGAAAGTAGGACAGAGTTTACCACTAGAAAACGCAGACGGGAGTGTAGTGCGAACAACAGTCAAGATTATGAGGAAGGTGCCCGAATGGGTGACGGTCTTGATCAAGAAGGACATCAGCTATCTTCAAGGTTTAGTTCACCGCTTTGATATGGAGGGTGACTCTGAGAGCTGGCACCGTGAATTCTTCGTGGTTTTCAGACTTGTCTATGATGTTTACCTCAAGGGTGAATTTGGATCGACTGTGGAACTGGAGAGTGAGTCACAGACGGACTCAGACGAGGAGTCAGAAGCAAAAACAGTGATAGAGTTGGAGGACACAGATCTAGAAGAGGAAGAATAGCAACAGTGGAGTCAAAGATGGTGGCAGGCAAGGACACAACAACAAGCGGTGTGCTTAGCGGATCGCCATGAATCAGACGGGGAGGACTCAGATGGGTCGCACTCGGATGAGTCGGAAGTCTCAGGTGGGAAAGATGTGGATAAGTCCTACCCATTAACCAAGGGAAACCGGTGTCCCTTGGGAGAGGCTTCGAAGCTAGGTGTGCTCGTATCTAAAGCTGCCAAAGAGACGAAAGGGAACGGCCAAGGAGGAGCCATGCAAGAGACAAAGGGAAACGGCCAAGGAAGAGCTATGGGGAAGACAAAGGGGAATGGCCAAGGAGGAGTTATGCAAGAGACAAAGGGAGACAGCCAAGGAGGAGCTGTGAAGAAGAGGAAACAGAACGACCAAGGAGGAGCCATGGAGCTAGAGTCAGGGAAAAGGAGAGCTGCGTAGTTGTACCAAAGCCAAACCCAATGAATGCTCAAGGAGGACTATAACGCAGAATGGAAACATGGGCTCAACGCAAGCTGTGTGTAATTCATCCATGTGTAACAATATTGTTTAGCATCATCTTGCACCCCCCATTATGAGGAGAAGGCAAAGTTTGACGTTGAGGTAGCTAGCGGGTGTGTGGCCACTCATTCAGAGCATTCTTGAATCGAGGTTAGGTTGTTGTGTGCGTCGCGTGGCCACCCTTTAAAGTCAATCTTGTTTGGGGTTTGGTTTTTTGATTTTGAAACCTTCACGCTTGATGGAGCTCAAGCTCTTTTGGAGCTGTGGAGAGTATATGGAAGGTGGTCTCCCTGCATGTGAGGTTGCATCCATCAACAAAACGTAAACGTGCGGTTGTGCACTCAGCTGCTTGTAAACACTCTTTCTTGCAATCTAGTGTTATCAAGCCATCATTTGGCACTCTCTCTAGTACTTTCTTGCAAGTAATGTCTCGGGCCATTTTACGGGTTGCGATCTCATGGTGCACATGTGTGGGCACACACTGGAAAGCAAAACGTGGAAAGGGCATGAGTGCAAGTGAAAGTGAGCAGGGAATAGTGAGTGGCCCATTCCTTTCATACCATTGTAAATATTCATGAACCATTGTGTAACCTTCTAAGCAAGTTGGGCTAAAGGTGGAACATCGCACGACGGGTGTTCCGTGTGAACTGTGAATCCGGGACCCTATCCAAGGAAGGCCATGTGTTGCACAGGCCCGTGAGCCTGTGTGTCTTCATCGATAGGTTGGGATACAAGAGGGTTTTGCCCAGAATGCATTGCAGGGCAGTCGGAACCCTTGGGGAGTGGAGATGTGCCCCGAGAGGCACCGGAACCATTTGAGGAGAAGTGGCCCAAGAAGGGGCGTGAGGATCTGAGGATCCGTGAACGGCAGTCTAGGGGAGGACACGTTGTGGCCAGGAGCAGAAATGGACGTCTAGGTGCAGGACCTGCCAAGGCTCATGTTGACCATTCCTTTCATACCATTGTAAATATTCGTGAAAGTGAGCAGGGAACAGTGAGCGGCCCATTCCTTTCATACCATTGTAAATATTCATGAACCATTGTGTAACCTTCTAAGCAAGTTGGGCTAAAGGTGGAACATCGCGCGACAGGTGTTTTGTGTGAATTGTGAATTGGGGACACTATCCAAGGAAGGCTAGGTGTTGCGTAGGCCCTTGAGCCTATGTGTCTTCACCGATAGGTTGGGATACAAGAGGGTTTTGCCCAAGATGCACTACAGGGCAGCCGGAACCCTTTGGGAGTGGAGACGCACCCCAGGAGGCATCGGAACCATTTGAAAGGAAGTGGCCCAACAAGGGTCGTGAGGATTAGAGGATCCATGAATGGCGGTCTATGGGAGGACACGCTGTGGCCAAGAGTAGAAATAGACATCTAGGTGCAAGACCTGCCAAGGCCCGTGTTGGCCAGAAAACGCAAAGGCATCGCAGGACGCGGAACAGAGCTGAGATTAGATTCGAATGTTTCTGAAGTTGGTGGGTCCTAGGTGCACCTGAGGTGAGGGGGCCGGGTCAAGGAAGATCCGCTACATAGAAGAAAAACTAAGGGCTGAGGACGTGGTCCCTCACAACTATTGTAAGGAAAGTTAATGTTAGGGTTGACCTACTGTGTGTGTTCGGAGTCGTTTATGGCGAAGGAAGGCGCCGCGGTGCCTAGCGGCTAGCCACTATTATATGGAGGATAGTGCTCTCTCATGCGAGGTTGATTTCGATGAGGAAAATGTCAGCGGTTGTTTATGCTCCTCTTGTATCTTCTATTGCAATCAAGCACATTATAGCGACCCTTTGGCACTCCATTTAGTACCATCTTGCAAGTAAGGTCATGTTGCCATCTTGTGGGTTGTGATCTTGTGGTGAACATTCAAACACACACACAGGAAAGCAAAATGTGGGAAGGGTAGAGTGCACATGAAAGTGAGTGGGGAGTGGTGAGGGCCATGTTTGTTCTCCATATCATTGTACAAACCGTGAACTATTGGGTACCGAGCTAGGACTCGTGGTGAGCCCAAAGGGTCAAGCGTGCTGACCCACATAAAGGTTGCTAACCAAGAAGGAAACATGGGTTCTGATCGAGACATTGCGCAGTGGGCGTTCCCGAGGTCTTGGCGACCCATGACTCTGAAGATCGAAGACCATGAAGCCTAACCGCTTGCCCAATGGGGCGTGGTGCAGTGGGATACTCGGTGGCTAGTTAGTGCCAGAGGTCGTGTTTGGCTAACGCTGCACATAAGGGGATTGTGGTATCAGAACCGAGACATTAAGGGAGGCTGGAACTCGGTAATGCGTCCAACGTGAGGTGCCACGACTTGGAGACTAAGCTTGAGACATTGGTCCCTTACACTTGATATTAGAGCAAACCTGAAGGTGTTGTGAACCTTCAAGGAGGATCCTGTATTGAGGTATGGCGTCATGTAAGGTGCGAAGTCAATCTTACGCACATGGGAAGGAGGCGATACTGCGTGCAATGAAGAGTGGGAAGCCAGAGATGGAAGCCGCAGTGGACATGATGAGGGCAGTTCGAGAGTGGGTGAATGTGCTCCTAAGTAAGGACATGGGGTACTTGGAAGGGCTAGTGCAACGGTATGACACGGAGGGTGAGACAGCGAGGTGGCACTATGAGTTCATGGTCATGTTCAAACTGGTGATGGAGCTATATGTGAAGAAGGAGCTAGAGAATGGCGCAGAGGAGTCCAGGAGCAAAATGGAGGATGAAACAGCGAGCGAGTCAGAGATTGGCTTGGAGAGTGAAAGTGAAGATGAGGACTCGAAGGAGGAAAAAACGACGCACGTGGAGTGAGAGATGGTGGAAGGCCAGAGCAGAAAGGGGAAAGGCATGCCTAGTGGATCACAGCAAATCAGACAGGGAGGACTCGGATGGGCTCTACTCAAACGACACATCAAAAATCTCAGGTGCGGAAGATGTGGATACGTCCTACCCATTAACCAGGGGAAACTAGTGTTCCTTGGGAGAGGCTTTGAAGCTAGGTATGCATGGATCTAGAACAGCGGCCAAAGAGACAAAAGGGATGACCAGTGGAGGCACGGAAGTGGAACCGCGTCATGGGAGTGCGAGGTGCATCCCAAGTGAGACGACTAGCAAACACGTGACTTGGGGTCCAACCAAGGTGATGGGTGGCATAGAAGGTGCGAGGCCTAGGATGGTGCGAAGTACAAGGTGGACGCAACTCATGAGGAGAGCGGGTGTGAGCGTGGTTGGGACTTGGCAATGGATCTGATGAGAGGTGCCACGACTTGGAGGCTAAGTCTCAGATGCTGGTCCCTTACAACTATTATATGGAGGATAGTGCTCTCTTATGCAAGGTTGATTTCGATGAGGAAAACATCAGCACTCGTTTATGCTCCCTCTTGCCTATACATATCTTCTATTGCAATCAAGCGTGTTTTAGCGACCGTTTGGAACTCCATTTAGTACCGTCTTGCAAGTAACATCACCATACCATCTTGTGGGTTGTGATCTTGTGGTGCACAATGAAGCGCACACATGGGAAAGCAAAACGTGGGACGGGTTGAGCGCACATGAAAGTGAATGGGGAATGGTGAGGGCCATGTTTATACTCCATATCATTGTATAAACTGTGAACTATTGGGTATCGAGCCGGGACTCGAGGTGAGCCCGAAGGGGTCAAGCATGCCAACCCACGTAAAGGTTGCCAACCAAGAAGGAAACATGGGCTGATTAGGACATTGCACGGTGGACGTTTCTAGGGTCTTGGTGACCCGTGTGACTCTGTGGACCAAAGATCGTGAAGCTTAAGGGCTTGCCCAATGGGGCATGGTGTAGTGGGATACTTAGCAGCCGACTCGTGCCAAGGGTCATGTTTGGCTAACGCTGCGCATAAGGGTATTGTGGTATCAGAATTAAGACATGAAGGGGGGTTGGGACTCGGCAACAAGTCTGATGTGAGTGCCACAACTTGGAGACTATGTCCGAGACACTCATCCCTTACACTTGGTATCAGAGCAAACCTCAACGGGTCGCGAGCCTTCGAGGTGAATCCTGTATCGAGGTATGGCATCACGTAAAAGGTGAAGTCAATCTTACGCACATGGGAAGGAGGCTATACTACGGTCGATGAAGAGTGGGAAGCTAGAGATGGAAGCCGCAGTGGACGTAATGAGGGCAGTTCCAGAGTGGGTGAATATGCTCCTAAGCAAGGACATGGGGTACTTGGAATGGCTAGTGCAGTGGTATGACACTGAGGTTGAGACAGCTAGGTGGCATTTTGAGTTCATGGTCATGTTCATACTGGTGATGGAGCTCTATGTGAGGAAGGAGCTAGAGAATGGCACAGAGGAGTCCAAGAGGAAAACGGAGGATGAAACGGTGAGTGAGTCAAAGAGCGGCTCAAGGAGTGAAAATGAAGATGAGGACTCGAAGGAAGAAAAATGGCACAAGTGGAGTGAGAGATGGGGAAAGGCCAATCGGCTAGGGAGAACTTGGATGGGTCATACTCGGACACGCATTGAAAGTCTCAAGTTGGAAAGATGTGGATACGTCCCACCCATTAACCAGGGGAAACTGGTGTTCCTTCGGAGACGCTTTAAAGCTAGGTGCGCATGGATCTCGAATGGTGGCCAAAGAGACAAGAGGGATGACTAGTGGAGCCAGGGAAGCGGAACTATATCGTGGGAGTGCGAGCTGCAGCCCAAGTGAGATGACCTATAAACGGGTGACTTGGGGTGCAACCGAGGTAATGGGTAGCACAGAAGGGGCGAGGCCCAAGATAGTGCCTAGCACAAGGTGGATGCATCTCGTGAGGAGTGCAGGTGTGAACGATGGCGCGAGACCCCAAGCGGGTGGCACAGAAGGTGTGAAGCCTGAGTGAACGCGGTGCGAGAGGCGTGAGATGCAAAGTAAATGGTGAGGGAGGTGTGAGATGAATAGTTAATGGCACGAAAGGCACAAGGTGTGGAGGTAGTGGTGTAGGAGGCAGAGGCGCGAGAGGCACAATCGCAGAGTCTAGAGGGGCGGTGACGGAGACAAGAGGCACGAGAGGTGTGGGAGGCACAGAAGAAAAGAAGAGCAGTGTCGTACCAAAGGCGAATCAAATAAATGCTCAAGGTGAGGAAGTTGTGATGAGGAGCATAGGAGGTGCAGGTCCAAGACCAAGTGGCACGGTAGGCACAAAGGCAAAGGCCAAAAAGGCACAAGGCATGGAGGTGACCAAGGAAGGTGCGGTAGGCCAAAAACAGGTAGGTGCATAAGGTGCAAATGGTGGTAAGGGAGCATAGGTGACAGGGTTAGGTGCACAAGGCATGTGCGGTGGACAGGTGATGAGAAACGGCAAGCAGGTGACAGGATAGGGAGGCGCACAAGGCACGGGAAACGGCGAAGAGGTTCAAGAGAGAGGCCCACAAGGCGCAGTGGAGTGGCAAGTGGAGCCGTCGAATGAAAAAGAGGAACGGCACTAGGGCAAGGTCAAGAGAGCAATTAGAAACCCGTGGCAATGTAGAGGTGTGTGCAGAAGAGATGCCGAGGTGGAAAGGGTAAATGGCGAGGTGGAGGAGCATGGGGTGAAGATAAGGATAGGTCTAGGTAGATGGAGAGGCATGATGCGAAGTGAGGCCATAGTGCAAAGGCGAAGTTGTGAGAAGGAAGAAGAGAAGAAGGTGGTGACGACCAAGGGGATGAAGGGACGTGTGATGAGGCCAAGGCATGAAGAGGAAACGGCGGAACGAGAAGAGGAAACGGCGGAAGGAGAAGAGGTCAAGGCAAGGCAAGGTAGAATGGTGGGAAGGATGAAGAGATCCACGCAAAGGCTAAGGTTTCAGGGTGAAATGGTGGATGAAGAATAGGGCAAGGTGAGGCAAAGAGGTGGTAGGTAGATGCGTAAGTAGAGGGTGAGGCATAGGCCAAGGGAGCAAAAGAAGATGCAAGATGAGGTCATGAATATTCCAAGTCAGCGTGGCAAGACGCATGGAAAGAATGGAAGCATGGGCTTGAAATATTTTCCTCCTTATTACTTGGGCTTATTACCTAAGCCAATGGAGATGATACGTGCAGAAGGAAAGACCAAGTCATCAGGGCACGTTTTACTATGGACAGGTTAGAAGTTCTAGCCAGGTGAGCAAGTTGGTTCACTTGGACAGGTGGCAAGTGGTCAGTTGATGTTGTGTGTGGGCTGGAAATATTGGCCCAGCGTAGCGTCATTACATAATATAATGTTGGAAGCGGGGTGGAAATTTTGGCCAGGTGATGCTTGGCTTATTCATCTTGCACGTGGGCTTCCAAGGCAAATCCGGCCAAGGGGACCTCTTCCAAACTTGATGTTGCTTGCGAGTTGGAAACATTGGCCCAGAGCTACTTCACGTCACGACTTTACCATTTTGGCAGGTTGGAAATTTTGGCCGGGGAATTTATGCAAACGGCTAAATTTTCATTTTCTAAAGCAATGTGTATGCGGTGACCTCTCAAAAATGTCAAAGCTTGAGGCATCGTTTTCTTTGTAAAATGTGTTGTAAAAATACATCATTCTTTACATTGTTCGCCCCCCATTATGAGGAGAAGGCAAATTTTGATGTCCACATAAGAGTCCAGACTAGCGCGTGTGTGGCCACTCATTTGAGACGTTCTCATATCGGGATTGGGCTTTTGTGTGTGTGTGTGGCCACTCACTCAAGTGACCTTAGTGAGGCTAGGCTTTTGTGTATAATCCATGGCTACGCTCTCCCTTTAATTGATGAGGACATCAATTCTTTTGAACGGGGGATTGTGTAAGGAAAGTCAGCATTAGGGTTGACCTATCGTGTGTGTTCAGAGTGTTCTATGGCAAAGGGAGGTGCTACGGTGCCTAGTGGCTAGCCACTATTGGAGGATAGTGCTCTCTCATTCGAGGTTGATTTCGATGAGGAAAATGTCAGCGGCCGTTTATGCTCCCTCTTGCTTATACATATCTTTTATTGCAATCAAGCACGTTTTAGCGATCGTTTGGCACTCCATTTAGTACCATCTTGCAAGTAACATTATCATGCCATCTTGTGGGTTGTGATCTTGTGGTTCACAGTGAAGCGCATGCATGGGAAAGATGAATGTGGGACGGGTTGAGCGCACGTGAAAGTGAGTGGGGAATGGTGAGGGCCATGTTTGTTCTCCATATCATTGTATAAATGAGCTCGGACTCTCGGTGAGCCCGAAGGGATCGAGCGTGCCGACCCACATAAAGAATGCTAAGCAAGAAGGAAACGTGGGGCTGATTAGGACGTTGCACAGTGGACATTCCTAGGGTCTTGGTGACCCATGTGACTCTATGGACCGAAGATCGTGAAGCTTAAGGGCTTGCCCAGTGGGGCATGGTGCAGTGGGATACTCGGTGGTTGGCCACAACTTGGAATTGTGGTATCAAAATTAAGACATTAAGGGGGCTTGGGACTCGGCAATGAGTTTGACGTCAAGTGCCACGACTTGGAGACTAGTCCGAGACGCTGGTCCCTTACAACTATTATATGGAGGATAGTGCTCTCTCATGCGAGGTTGATTTCGATGAGGAAAACGTCAACGGCCATTTATGCTCCCTCTTGCTTGTACATATCTTCTATTGCAATCAAGCGCATTTTAGTGACCGTTTGGCACTCCATTTAGTACTGTCTTGCAAGTAACATCAGGTTACCATCTTGTGGTTGTGGTCTTGTGGTGAACGTGGGAAGGGTAGAGTGCATGTGAAAGTGAGTGGGGAATGGTGAGGGCCATGTTTGTTCTCCATATCATTGTATAAACCATGAACTATTGGGTACTGAGCTGGGACTCATGGTGAGCCCGAAAGGATCAAGTGTGCCGACCCACATAAAGGCTGCTAACCAAGAAGGAAATGTGGCTGATCGGGACGTTGCACGGTGGATGTTCCCGGGGTCTTGGCGACCTGTGTGACTCTAAAGACCAAAGACCGTGAAGCCTAATGGCCCACCCAGTGGGGTGTGGTGCAGTGGGATACTCGGTAGCCAGCTCGTGCCAGGGGTCATGTTTGGCTAATGCTGCACATAAGGGGATTGTGGTATCAGAACCATGACATTGAGGCAGGTTGGGACTTGGCAACGGGTCTGACATAAGGTGCCACGACTTGGAGACCAAGCCTGAGACGCTGGTCCCTTACAACTATTATATGGAGGAGAGTGCTCTCTCTTGCGAGGTTGATTTTGATGAGAAAAATGTCAACGGCTGTTTATGCTCCCTCTTGCTTGTACATATCTTCTATTACAATCAAGCGTGTTTTAGCGACCGTTTGGCAATCCATTTAGTACAGTCTTGCAAGTAATGTTAGGTTGCCATCTTATGGGTTGTGATCTTGTGGTGAAAGCAAAACGTGGGAAGGGTAGAGTGCACATGAAAGTGAGTGGGGAACGGTGAGGTCCATGTTTGTTCTCCATATCATTGTATAAACTGTGAACTATTGGGTACTGACTCAGGACTCGAGGTGAGCCCAAAGGGGTCAAGCGTGCTAACCCACGTAAAGGCCGCCAACCAAAAAGAAAACATGGGCAGATCAAGACATTGCACGGTGGATGTTCCTAGGGTCTTGGTGACCTGTGTGACTCTGTGGATCGAAGATCGTCAAGCCTAAGGGCTTGCTCAGTGGGGCATGGTGCAGTGGGATACTTGGCAGCCGGCCCATGCCAGGGGTCATGTTTAGCTAACGCTGCACATAAGGGGAATGTGGTATCAGAATCGAGACATCAAGGGAGGTTGGGACTCGACAACAGGTCTGACGTGAGGTGCCACAACTTGGGACTAAGTCTGAGATGCTAGTCCCTTACAACTATTATACGGAGGATAGTGCTCTCTCATGCAAGGTTGATTTTGATGAGGAAAATGTCAACGACCATTTATGCTCCCTCTTGCTTGTACATATCTTCTATTGCAATCAAGCGCGTTTTAGCGACCATTTGGCACTCCATTTAGTATCGTCTTGTCAGGTTGCCATCTTGTGGGTTCTGATCTTGTGTTGAATGTTGAAACGCATGCATAGGAAATCAAAACGTGGGAAGGGTAGAGTGCACATGAAAGTGAGTGGGGAACACTGAGGGCCATGTTTGTTCTCCATATCATTGTATAAACCATGAATTGTTAGGTACTGAGGCAAGACTCGAGGTGAGCCTGAAGGGGTCAAGCGTGTCGACCCAAGTAAAGGCCACCAACCAAGAAGGAAATGTGGGCTGATCAGGATGTTGCACGGTGGACGTTCCTGGGGTCTTAGTGACCCGTGTGACTCTGTGGACCGAAGATCCTAAAGCCTAAGGGCTTGCCCAGTGAGGCGTGGTACAGTGTAATACTCGACGGTCGGCCCATGCAAGGGGTCGTGTTTAGCTAATGCTGCACATAAGGGAAATGTGGTATGAGAATCAAGACATCAAGGGAGGTTGGGAATCAGCAACGGGTCTGACGTGAGGTGCCATGACTTGGAGACTAAGTCCGAGACGCTGGTCCCTTACAACTACTATATGGAGGATAGTGCTCTCTCATGCGAGATTGATTTCGATGAGGAAAACGTCAGCGTCCGTTAATGCTCCCTCTTTCTTGTACATTTTTCTATTGCAATCAAGCGTGTTAGTGATCGTTTGGCACTCCATTTAGTACGGTCTTGCAAGTAACATCATGATGCCATCTTGTGGGTTGTGATCTTATGGTGCACGTTAAAGCGAATGCATGAGAAATAAAAACGTGGGACGGGGTGAGCACACGTGAAAGTGAGTGGGGAATAGTGAGGGCCATGTTTATTCTCCATACCATTGTACAAACTGTGAACCATTGGGTATCAAGCCGAGACTCATGGTGGGCCAACCCACGTAAAGGCTGCGAACCAAGAAGGAAACGTAGGCTGATCAAGACGTTGCACAGTGGATGTTCCTTGGGCCTTGGCAACCGTGTGACTTTGAGGACCGAAGATTGTGAAGCCTAAGGGCTTGCCCAGTGGGGCATGGTGTAGTGGGATACTCGGTAGCCGGCCCATGCTAGGGGTCGTGCTTTGCTAATGCTATGCATAAGGGGATTGTGGAATCAAAACCGAGACATTAAGGGAGGTTGGGAGTTGGCAATAGGTCCGACATGAGGTGCCATGACTTGGACACTAAGTTCGAGACGTTGGTCCCTTACACTTGGTATCAGAGCAAACCTCAAGGTGTTGTGAGCCTTCGAGGTAGATCCTGTACCGAGGTATGGCATCACGTAAAGGGCGATTTAAATCTTATGAACATGGGAAGGAGGTAATACTGCGGGCAATGAGGAGCGGGAAGCCAGAGATGGAAGTTGTAGTGGACGTGATGAGGGCAGTTCTAGAGTAGGTGAACATGGTCCTAAGCGAGGACATTGGGTACTTGGAATGGCTAGTGCAGCAAAATGACACTGAGGGTGAGACTGTTGAGATATCAAGCTCTATCCCCGACATATCTCCTGGATGACTATCATTTATGTCACCGCCTATGTTAGTTGTACTTGTGGTGTAGTTAGACTACCACGTATGTTTTGGTTTGGGTTCACATATGAACCACGTATTCTAGGTTTTGACATATAGGGTATTTTCCCTCTTCTATTGTATTGTTGGTTGTGTGCAAAAGTGAAGAAAGGTCACCCTCCAACCTTGTGTCCTCTCTCTTTTGTGTGTTGTGAAGAAAGCTAAACTTGAGTCTCCTATCTCTCTCCCTTATTCTTTACATGGTATCAGAGCCTTGTTCGTGGTAAGGAGCTCAAGAAAGCTAGCCAAGTTTGTGGTGTCCTGGCAAGAGGACCAGTGTAGCTTTCCTATTTCGAGTTTGGGAGCAAATCTCTGCAGGTAGCACAGCCAGAAGTGCAGGAGTGCACTGCTTCAGATTGAGAGGCCCTTCGCGGTGCGGCGAGAGCGCAGTATATGCTGCGGGGGAGGGCAAAGCCCTTGGTGACTTTATTTTTCTGATTTGAGGCCGTTTCGGGGCCCGTTTTGAAGGCGGAAGTTCTTTGCAGGCACTCAGAAAAAGACCCTGTTTTTGCTGTGCGACCACCGCGCGGCTAGTCGGTGGAAAGGTGCCACAGAAATTGCATCATATGCCTATGTGCAGAGATATTGGGAGTTGCAGATTCATGCCTGTTGCCTGTTGATGCAAAATCGTCACGAGGAAGTGACTGTGTGGTGAAATACCACTTTCGTCAGTGTTGCAGATCTGCCCCTGTGAGGCTCTTTGCAGAAGTTTTTCTATTTGCCCTTCTGAGGCATTTGCTGTGTTTACAGGTTGCTGTTGCAATTCGTGATTTGTAAAATGTCTGAGAATCTGTCTACCATTGTCAGTGAGAAGCTTGACAAGAACAACTTCCAAGCATGGAAGTTCAGGATGACAAACTTCTTTATGGGAAAGGGAGTTTGGGATTACATCAGTGGTGAAACTGCAGAACCAGTTTTGGGTGCTGCTCCCACTCCTGCTGAATTGAAGGCCTTTAAAGAATGGCATGAAAAAGCCAGAAAATGCCTGTATTGGCTGTCCGTTAGCATTTCAGATTCTATGATTGTGCATATACAGGATCTAGAGACGCCTAAGGAGGCATGGGATACATTGGTGAAGCTGTATAGCACAAATACCAAAGCACGAAAGATGCAGCTAAAGCAGGAGTTGCACAATGTGCAAAGGAAAAATCTGAATATAAATGAGTATTCCTTGAAGGTGAAAGGCCTTGCAGATTCTCTTGCCTCCATTGGAGCACCTGTTGATGATGAGGACTTAGTGTCCGTGACCTTGAATGGTCTTGGGAAAGATTATGCACAATTTCGGACATCCATTGGAGTCCGTGAAACATTTCCTGATTTTCAGGAACTTATTGCTCTCTTGCTGAGTGAAGAGCAAAGGAATGGTGGTTCAGCCACCTCAACTTCTCAAGAGACTGCTTTCTACTCGAATACAGGTAGAGGCAGGGGTAGAGGAAGAGGCCGTTCTGGTGGCCGTGCAGGAAATTAGAACCAACAGTAACAACAGGAAAACCAGTCCTATGGAGGAGGACGTGGTAGTTCTAGAGGCAGGGGGAGCCAAAGAGGCCGTGGTTCATGGCAAAGGAACCAGCAAGTAAATAGCAGCACAGAATGCTATTATTGTGGAAAGCCTGGACACAAGGAGAATACATGCTATAAAAAGCAGAATGACATCAAAAGTGGGAAGTTGCAGCAAAGCAACTATGCATCATCAAGTGGGCATGGTGACGACAGAAATGAGCACCTTTTTGTGATGCAGCATATGGTTAACTCCATGTCAGGAGATGCTGCAGCTTGCAATGATGTTTGGTATGTTGATTCAGGTGCCTCTAACCACATGACCAGTCATGGTGAGTGGTTTCATGATGTCAGAAATTTGGATAAGCCAGGTTATGTTGAAACAGGTGATGATACTGCGCACCCAATTACGCAGGTTGGTAAAGTGCCATTGGCTATGCAGGATGGTAAAACAAAGTACTTGGCAGATGTACTTCATGTTCCAAAAATCACTAAGAACCTGGTTTCAGTTGGCCAGATGGTTGAGCAAGGTCTGCAGGTTAGATTTAATCCTGATGGATGCTTTGTTGAAGACCTGAAAAATAAATGCCGCTTGGTTGCGAAAGGCAACAAAAATGGAAGAATGTTCACCTTGGATGTTGATATGCCTGAGGTGAAAGCTGCTATGTTTGCGCATGGGAGAGGTGTCATTGCAGATATTGAGATATGGCACAAGCGCATTGGGCACGTGAATATACAAAGGCTGAAATCTATGCAAACAAAAAACATTGTTGCAGGTTTGCCTAAATTCAGAGTTGAGGGAATGCAAAAGGTATGTGAAGCATGCCAAATGGGTAAGCAGGCCAGACATGCATTTCCCAAAAATGCTAAGGTGAGCAGAAGACCTTTGGAAGTGATCCATTCAGATGTTTGGACAACCAAAGCTGCTTCTATTGGTGGATGCCATTATTATGTGACGTTTATTGATGACTACACTAGGAAGGTGTGGATTTATTTTATGAAGCACAAAAGTGAAGTGTTCAGCCATTTCAAGGCTTTTAAGGCCATGGTTGAAAATAAGGTCACTTTCTTCTTCTTTTGTAAGATCTACTGACACAAAGACTTGTTTTGGAGTTTCTCCTAGTTTGGCCAGATTGACTTCTTTTACTTTCACTAGCCCTTCATAGACTCCATCATCGTATGTGTTAACTATCCTTTTGGCCTTTTCACAAAATATATCTCTGTCTTGGATGGAGTAAGATTTAAAGTGTTTAGGAACATCTTTTAGGCTTTCCTTCTCCAAAGACTTGTCTGAACCTTTATCAAGCAAAGATGATCAAGATTTTTTGCCTTGTGAAGGCACCATACGTGTTGTTGTCTTTAGGTTGGGTTCATGTTGTTTTTGGGGCAAGTTCCCAATTTCTTGTTTGGATTTTCTTAATTTTTGAGTTTTTTTCTCATCCGTGGTCCTATTGTTTTGCCGTGTCTCTCATGACGATAGTTCTTCAACTTTTATGGATCCTATTGGAATTAGGATTTCTTCCATTCTTCTACCCCCATTGTGAATTTGTGATCGATTGTCGTCACATGTACATATTGTAACCATTGAAGGTTTGAGTCTACATATGCTAGCCTGTCATCACCCATTTTGGTTTTGGTGTAAAGTGGAGTTGGTATGACATTGTTTTGAGGCTTAACATGTAAGTTTGGCTTTATGGGTAATGCATTGCTAAGCTTGTTGTCATGCTTCACCAAGTTGATCATTCTGAGAGGGACTACGGTGCCTTTTGAGCCACTCTCATCCTGAACCAAGCGAGTTTCTCTTTTCTCAGGTACATCAATGGTTGCAAGTAAATGCATCCAATTATGCAAGTACTCTGTTTCGATAGAGGTGCGTACCATGTTTCATCAGAATCTCCTCCCTTTATTCCCTCATTCTTAGCTTCAAACTGATTAACAAGCGTTGTTTGAGTTGTCGTTTCGGATTCGGCAGCAAATAAATTACCACCTAGTGGACAAAATTTCCACGTTGTTAAGTCCTCTTTCGTTGTTACTAAAGTTTCTTTTTTGAGATATATAATGTTTGACGACCGTTCATGCACTATCCCTGCTGATCTCAAAATGGTCTCCCTAGAATAATGTCATATGAGTCAATCAAGTTTTTGAAATCCATGACTACAAACAAAACATGGTAGGTGATTCCAAAATTTGAGATCTTTCACCACCCCTACTGGCCTTGCAGTCATTCAATCTGCCAATTTGACTATCAATGAGGTTTTTTCCATGAGCAATCTTCCTCATTTCTCCCAACATTGTTTTGTCATGATGCTCACTCTTGCCCCACCATCTAGGATAGCTTCCACTTTCCTATGATGATAAGATATAGGAATGCCAGCGTTTGAATCATCGCTTTTGAAGTATTGACCTAACTTATGTATAGGCACCATCAGAGTGTCATCCTCTAAGTTTGGTCCTTCCTTATTTAGCTCTTTGTCAGGAATCTCTGTCATTATTATGCCGTTCATCCAATGTGATAAGCCATGCCATAAAGTCGGGTTTTCCCTAAGCAATGAAGCAATCGGCATTTTGACTTCCATGGACAAGAATGCTACAAGTCTTGTGACATATCTCGGTCCATATAGCATTATTATGCCATCGGATTGTCTTTCCATATCATCATGAAGGTTGTTTAGACCCTCATGTCTCAATCTTTCCATGATCGGATCTTCTTTAAACATACGGTCCATTAGCAAAAGGTTGTCATTGGACAACATATCCTCGTTCCTTTCTGCTATAATGAAAGGTATTTTGATAGGTTGTTTATGTGTTGGGTACTTTTGATGTTGTGGGAATTTTATGTCAACTAGCACCCTGGTTTCCACTTGCATGTCTTGACATTCTTCCATAAGAGCTCTAGCTTTCACTAGCTTCTCCTTCTCCTGGATGGGATCAAGATCCCATGGGTGTATTTGGTCGAGACTCTTTCCTCTTTTGATTCTCTTGACCCTCCTTTCGGTTAGCTCCTTGGCTAGACTTCATTTTTGAACTTCCTGTCATTTCTGAGGTTGCTACCGTGGCTATGTCTTCATCAAAACCACTCTAAACTATCACCTTATCCTTCCCCTTACCCAACTTAATCGCTTGCTTCTTGGGTGGGTTATTTTGTTGTTTAGGAGTTTGTGAAGTTTTAGCTTGACCTTCTCTCTCTCTCTCTCTCTCTCTATCTATCTCTCTCTCTCTCTCTCTCTCAATCACTTTCACTTGCATATGCATGATTGCGTTCAAAGATACTTGAGCTATGCATTCGCATTCAATTTCCAACAAGTTAAGACTTGTCGTTTTTGGATTCAAGGCATCCACAAGTTCTCTTCTCATTGAAAAATCTTTATAGAGATGATTAATTCCACAACCACTACACAATGGAACATTAGCAGCAACTGTATTGGTAACTGGTGTGCATTATTATGCATGTATCGAAAATCCTTGTAATAATGAGGTCTTGTACATCATAGCATTGGACAAGCTGTCCCGCTTGTGCCTTCTGTGGACACTAATTTGCTTTATGTGGTCCATTGCATTTGTAGCATTGGATCAGAGGTCTTTGAGTCATATTATTCATATCCCTAGCCTTAGCATTCACTGGCACTGTCTAGTATACTGGGATATGTTGATCGCCCTGAACAACATAGTGAATGATCGAGGTAGCTCATGTATTCACTTTCCTCTTGAATGGACAATGGTTGTTTAGTGTACGTCTCTATGATCCGAGGATCAAGTTCCAACCAATCTTGAGACATCTCTTCTACCATCACTTGATTCACTGGAGTGATTATTGGTGGAGGCGATTGAGGTCCTACTATTGGTGGTAGTAATGGCACATTCTCGATATGATGTTGGATTAGGATTGGTACCTCCTTGCATCATCTGAGTGGATTGTAGTGGTGGAGCTAGTAGTGCTAATTGTTGTGGCCTTTGCTTACATGTCTATGTCTGCGCTGGGGGCAACATTCTAGGATATCTACATTGTGATGTTTCATGATTTCCCCATCTAGCACAATGTCCACACCACAAGGCTTGTTGTCTCACATGTAGCCTTGGACATTCGTTGGATGGATGATGAGCACACACTGCACCAAACCATATCCTATCTTGGATACAAATGTGTATTACCTGGGTTATCTCTATGAGTTGCATTCTTGGTTTGAGGATTCAACCTTGCCACTATAAGATTTGTAAGCTCGTTTATGTTCATGTCCTTGGCTTCTTTGGATGGTTCCTTAGAAACTCAGGATGAACTTGCATCAGGGTCTTTGGATCCCATGATCGAGGGTATAGATGTTGTAATGGTCTTGTTGCCCTCTCTCATGTTGTCTCCTAACTTGATTGCTTCTTTATTGCATGCTTCAAATGATGTTATATTTAACACTATAAGCTGGTCATGCAATTTTGGTCTTCTTAACCCCAATAAAAATTGAGGTAAAAGTTGCTCATCACACTGAGCCTTTCATGGGGCTCACACCTTGCATTTAGATGTTTGATTTTTGCTATGTAATCCCGCAAGGAATTGACCCTCATAAGGTGTCCCATGTGTCCTTCTCTTCAAGCTTAAGAGCACGATACCACACTCTTGCCTTGCCATCCAATCGTATTCCAAAGGCTCCTATCTTGTCACCATTGGAGACATCTCTAAAGGCAGCACACACTTGGTCGAAGCACTCAACATAGGTGATGGGATCACCTTCACCTTGGAATTTTGTGATTAACTTTGCAATGGCTATGGACCTATCCCCCCATTGCCTATAACAGTTGCCACATGCGTGGAGATATTTTGGGACTACTTGCTTGCCATGTGTATCCCCAATGTGGGACTATCTCAATGGCACCTCAAGAGCAAGTTCCTATTTCTCACATATGGTAGGTTTCTATTCATGCAAGTACCTTTTATCACTTATGGTAGGCTTCTATTCATGCTTCTTGGGATCCTTTGAAGTAGCTTTGTATCTAGCATTTGGCTTCTTCTTTTTTTGTTTCTTCCTTTGAAAAATGAACAACATCTTTTTCAAAATGATCCACCTTCCCATAAAAAAATTAAACAAGAGACATTTTCTAGTGGTCCAACTAGTGGTCTAGATGCCCCAGATGCTTCAACTCATCTGCTACAGCTTGGTGGGTGAGATGCTCCATGGTGAAGGTTGTGAGTTTGAACCTTATGAACTACAACCACGTCAACACACACAAAATGCTCACCTACGATGGCTAATTGGACATGTATGTATGTAGATGCTTTTGTAAAATCACGTGTGGTTAAAAAACCTTAAGTGTCTTTGATGCAATTTTTACATTACTCATCATCATGATCCATTTTTTGTATCTATCTTTACAACAATAGATCACTTTTACTTACACTACAAAGATTTAAATTTCTTATCAATCATTGTATTTTTGTATTGTCTTTGAAAAAATCCTCCACAATCTTCACAATTACAGAAACTTGCCCAAAATTCTCGTCTACCCTTTCCATTTGCCCATGTGAAAAGATAATATTCTTAAAATTATATCACACATTGGGGGATATGTTTTGTGAGCTTTCCATTCGAGCTTTGTCATTTTTTATCCAGCTATTGTTGAGTTGTGAATGGAATGTACATGAAAACAAACACTAAAAACATACACATTTGCAAGCTTAATGGATTGATTACAAGCTCTATCTGAGTCTCAAAATATGATTTTTGATTTGTGAAAAAGAAAGAAGGAACTGGTCAGCCCACAAAGTTCTTCTTAGCAAAATCAATGCACTCCCAACAAACAAGCATATGTCTAGAGCATACATAACACCTATTTCATTAATTTTGGACTAGTGCACTGTCCAAATTTGTTTTGTGAGATAATTTTGGATAAAGCATTTAAAAAAAAGAGGCTCTTATAAAACAAAACTTTGAGTCAAAAAGTAAGATTTTAAAAAATCAAATTAGAAAAAATGACGTGACATGTTATTAAAACTAGAGTACATTAAAAAAAGAGGACATCACATTGTTAAAAGAGACAAAAAGTAAGATTTTAAAAAATCAAATTAGAAAAAATGGAGTGACATGTTATTAAAACTAGAGTACATTTAAAAAAAAGCATGACACATTTGTACAAGAAGTAGATCATATAACTCAAAGCCATATGGTGTTAAAAAATACCTACATTAGCTCAGCCTAGAAGATATTACAACTTTACGTTAGAGAACTAAAAAGTCTTTGTGGAACTGTAGTTTCATTTCTTGTCTATTACAGTTACTTTAGAAAACACATAAGTCTCTATGGAATTAAATTTCCATCACTTGACTATTAAGTCATTAGAGAGAGCATATGTCCTTGAAAGTGCCTACTATGGCATTGGCTTCATGAAAACAAGCAGACTTTAAACCTGCAGGCGATGCGTAACCACGGCTGGCATCGCAAATCTCCTCATAGACTCTGCTCACAACCTGTTTCGAATCTTCTACCGACTTGTAAGCATTCAACAACTCTTCTTTTCTCTCTTGGCTTTCCTCATCTTCACCATTTTTTTCAATACAGCTTCTAGCCAGTGCCATATCCTGTACGAAAATTTAACTCGTTAGCATAAGAAGTACGTGATTAAAAGAAGCGAAAAAGAAAGCTAGGGATATTCACCTCTTCTGTTGAGTTCAAATCAAGTAGCCATGTGCATAACATATTCTCCTCGAATGATTTTCCCTTCATTGATCCATACCAAAAGGGATCTAAGATAGAATTTGAGTTCAGTAAATGAAGTCGAGTAGTAACTAGTCATTGTCTTAGAGGGAAAGTGGGAGAAGGAGAGTGAGGGAGCGATAGCGAGGGATGCACAGTGAGCCGCCCCTCCTTCAAGAGTGATAGAAAGTGAGGGAAGACGTAAAATGAAAGACGAATACAAGTTAATCAGAAGGACTAGGATGTAAGAAATAAGAGAGTATTTGTGGAAGGACTAGGATGGAAGAATACAAGTGCACTAAGGCACGATGTGTTCGCTAATGTAAGGATAAGGGTTGGAATAAAGTGAGAGAAGCATTGGGAATGCTCTACTTTAAGTGAGTGGAGACTGTCCAATTGAATGAAATTTTGTAGAGCATTGGGAATGCTGTACTTTAAGTGATTGGAGCATTGGGAATTGATACTTTGGAGTGAAATATATTACAAATATTACATCATCACATATTCATATCAAAATTCTCATCACACAAGGTTATATTTCCAAATAATCACATCATCACACATTCATATCATAAAATTGTGTGCATGAAATAAATATATAAATATCATGACTAAATGCCATTTAAGTAATAAGTCACAAATTAGTGTATAATCAACAAAAACCACATCATGATTCATACATTGCAATAAATAAATGTCAACCATAATATTCATGGAATAAACAACATCATGAGAATATGCTCCTCATGCATATATATAAACACAACATCATACATGCATCACAACTCTTGTGATGCTTCTAGTGGAGACTGTGGCAACTCTTCTAATGCTTCCAATGGAGGCTGTGGTGCTCTAGATGTACACTCAGTCTCTACTTCTTCTGTAGTATGTAGTGGTTTCAAAGTAGACTCAGTATCCTCTTCCTTAAATGCAAGCAGAGACTGTGGCAACTCTTCTAATGCTTCTTGTGGAGGCTGTGGTGTTGTAGGTGTACACTGAGTCTCTACTTCTTCTGTAGTGTGCAATGCTTTCACAGTAGACTGAGTCTCCTCTTCCTTAAATGCAAGCTTTGATATTTCTTCAGTTGCACGTTGTATTCTAATGGCAGCAATTAGGTCTTGAATGATTTTAGTCCTAAACAATTGTATATCCTCCTCTAAATATTTGAGCTCCAAAGAGTCTTCCGATGAGACCTGTGGCTTAAGTGAGAAAATTTCTTTCAAATTCAACATGTAGTTATAGGCAACTTTCCACCCACAACTATGCCCATCTTCCTACTCTACTACTAAACGCTTTTGGAAGTCTAGTGAGTCTTTGTATTGTCCTATTTCTTTGACAGCAGATACCAACTTCTCAACCGACCTGCTCATCATGACATATTAAAAAAACTTAGTGTGTCTATTACATAAGGTACATAATATAGAAGTAACAATAGATTAATAGAATACTTACGTTTGCACTGAGCCATGAAAGCCTGAAATCGAGTTGACAAACCAACAATAGTTGTCTTCAAGGTCCCAAGTCACTAGACTCCAATGTTCCCTACACAAATAATTAAGAACCATTATTATTTAACACAATGTTGCCATTATAAGATGAAAATAAAGGTTGCCATGATACTTACATCTCATGATATGCCATAAATAGGACTCGCACACCATGTAAATGTAAAGGCTGTAACCATTTACAAACATCGGCTATAGTCTTTCTGCTATCGCTAAGTATAGGAGAAAGGAGGGAATCCAACATATACACACAGTTTTGTACGGCTCTATAAAATCGTGAGATAACTATACTGCACCAACAAATAAATGAATATTAGCTTATTAGATTTAATCAAAATATTGAATTATCAAGCAGAGAAAAAGTTTCTATCAAACCTAAGAATGGCCATCATAACATTGTTATTGACCTCATTTGAAGCTCTAGAGAGGATTGAAATCTCCTCTCCACCAAATTCAAGATACTGAGGTCTATGTTGAATCATAACCCTAACATTAAAAGAGCTTCCCAATTCTTCCAATGAAGCCATGTTTGTAGAGTTGAGGTCTTCTATCCCCTTTGACTCTTTGATGGCATTCATTTCGCACTCCTTTGAGCCATTATCTATTTGATTTATGGGAGGGTCCATAATGTTGCCCTTAATGATTGCTCAAATGGTACATGTTATAAATGCATAGAGATGCAAGTTCATATATGTTGACAGTGTGGTGTCATTTTGTATCTCAAAAATTTGACCAAGTACCAAAAAGCAATTGTAGACCATCCTCCATCCACAATTATAGATGTGGCTATCCTCTTGATGTGATACCTGACATGTTATATACTCTATTTGTTGTGCCAAGTCATGTTGCCACATTACTGTGTCGATAGCACCTACCAACTTTCAAGCCAATCTACACATCAAAACATATAACAACAGTGAATATGTGCATTGCATATCAATCTACATGTCAAGAAATGACAACAAGTGTAGTCTATACTTACTCTAACACAGTACCATGAACGGATGTCATTGAGTTAGCAAAGAAGCACTTCTTAGCAAAGATGTCCATGACCACCAAAATCCAATGTGAGCTACATTATCAATAAAAAATAATTACTATGTTTGAGACAATTCTAGCAACGCAATAGAAAAAACAAGTAGGGTTTGATGCTTACTTCTCATAATATGCTGTAAAGATAACTCGTGCCTCATTCATAGGAACATGCTTCAACCACTCAATGCAAACATCCTCTATGGTTTCTTTTTGTTGCTAAGCACTTCTAAAATAATAGGATCGAGTATATATAAAACTCTTTGTATATTTTGAGGAAAATCTGCTATAACATTACTATATAATTAAAAAAATGTATTAGCTTCTTGGGTTTAATCAAAATAAGCAAAGTGTAAAGCCAAGGAAAAGGCTGCATCAAACCTGAGGATGGTTGTAATGACTTTGACATTAACCTCTTTCTTAGGATTCAAGAGGATTAAAATCTCTTCTTCACCAAATTCAAAAAAATGAGCTTGTTGTTGAATTAACAACATAGCGGTGAATGAACTTCCAATCTGCTGCAATAGAGTCATATTTTCATGACTCATCCTTATTGCGAGAGTAGTCTACATCGTATTCTTCTTCACTTGCTATGTCTTCTACATCCTTCTTCTGCTATAAAAATATAAAAAAGTTATGAGATGTACACATCCCAAATAAAGGCTTAAATAAGCATAGAAATATAAAGATAAGATTTCATACATACTGCAATGTAGTCATATTTTTAGGTTGTTTCCAACATTAATAATGGTTTTTTCATTAGACTACATAGAAGTATTCAGATAAGGTTTCATACATGCTTTCATTAGAGTGAGTCTCTCCTCTTCTTGGAGCAAAATTTTAAAAAGTAAGGTTTCAAACATGCTTTCATTAGAGTGAGTCTCTCCTCCTCTTGGAGGAAAAATTTAAAAAGTTATGAGATTTACACATCCCAAATAAAAATAAAGGTTTAAATAATCACAGAAGTATAAAGATAGCATGCTTTCATTAGACTCAGTCTCTTCTCTTGGAGAAAAATATAAAAAAGTTATGAGATTTACACATCCCAATTAAAGGCTTGAACAAGCATACAAGTATAAAGATAAGGTTTTATACATGCTGCAATGTAGGCATATTTTCAGGTTGTTTCCCAATGGTAGCAATTAGATGCTAAATACTCTCAGTCTAAAGCACTAGTAGATCGGCTTCTGTATATGATTCCATTTTGACTAGTAACTCCAAATCAAAAATCTCTCTAAGAAACAACATGCAGTTGTAGGCAACTCTCCACCCACCATGTTTGCTCTCCATATCATTGTATAAACTATGAACTGTTGGGTACCAAGCTGGAACTTGTGGTGAGCCCGAAAGGGTCAAGTGTACCAACCTACCGAAAGGCCACTAACCAAGAAGGAAACGTGGGCTGATCGGGATGTTGTATGGTGGAGGTTCCTGGGGTCTTGGTGACCTATGTTACTCTTAGGACCAAAGACCGTGAAGCCTAAGGGCTTGCCCAGTGGGTTGTGGTGCAGTGGGATACTTGACGGTCGGCCCATGCCATGGTCATGTTTGGCTAACGCTATGCATAAGGGGATTGTGGTATTAGAATTGAGACATTAAGGGAGGTTGGGACTCAGCAACGGGTCCGACATGAGGTGCCACAACTTGGAGACTAAGTCCAAGACATTGGTACCTTACAACTACTATATGGAGTATAGTGCTCTCTCATGCGAGGTTGATTTCGATGAGGAAAATGTCAGTGGCCATTTATGCTCCCTCTTGCTTCCTGTGGTTAGATCTTCTTGAAGCTGAAAATAGGCCATGAAATGCTTGTTTTCAATAATATTTGTGGAGTTCCCTTTTCTGAGGAGATCCTCAAATAAATATTCCATCCTACACAAGGTGACCTCCCAACCTACTGGTAGCCAATTCTCCACCATGGTAAGCAAGAGACTCCCACTTTTTGTAGGACTTCCATAGTTGTTTTTTTGATAATGTATGGACCTGGGAATATCTTGCTCTTCTAGCATCAATCTCAAATTATTTGAATTCCCTCTTATGTTCTTTTGTAAGGAGTGATCAGGGTTGGGACTCTACATACATAAGAAGAATGATTCAAGAGATTGAATCGCTATGCCACATTCTCTCTCGCCTCTCTTTGCTGCATAAACACCACTATAGATCTTCAAATCTGATGAATATGCTCGCTCTAGAGTAACCTGCATGGCTTATTTGTCTTTTTTATCAAGAAAAATGACAATGTTGCAAATTGCCACTTTGCTAATGGTGGTATATACTATTCTATCAATGAAGTTATGGATATCATTGCTAGAAACTTCATTGATGAAGAATAGTTGTGGCTTGTCCCATGCTGACTCATTCTTGATGAAGTCATCTTCTAAAACTCCCCTGAAGTTCACAAGCTTTCTAGAATCTGACGTAACCTCTACATTGAATTGAAAGCTTTGGTACATATCTGTCGGCATCCTTATCTTTCCGATTAATCTTTCCACATATGCAACCACCTGTTGTGGGATTTCTTTTCTCATGTAAGAGGTTACTATTTCTGACCCATCTTCATCCTTTTTAATTAACCTGTTTGCCCATAGCTTTACCTTGGGTGTTGACAAAGAAGCTATATGCTTGACCACATTATAGTCAATGTTACAAGGACTAAGAACACTATATTGGAGAATTTGGGAATCTCCCAAGTCCCACTTTCAAGTAAGGGGTTAAGATTTGACCATGTGGCCAAAACTTGAACCCTTGTTTGAAAGTGGGACATGGAAGGATTCCCTAATATGGCATTTAGGGTGTATCCCACTTTCAAGTAATGCGTTCAAATTTGACCATGTGGCCAAATCTTAACCATATTGGGAATTCCCAAACCATTTGAAAATTCCCAAATTCCCTAATATAGTGTTTAAGTGGGATTTGGTTCTCTGACAGCAAATACTTAATGGCACTATGCACTGCATCACGCCTCACTTGTACATTGATGCATTCTTCCAAGCAGTGGTCTTTGTCTTTCTTTCCAAAAAACCATTCTTTCTTTACATTTTTTTGTGCTGCCATGGATGCATACTTGTCAGGTAAGTACTTTATAGGCCTCCACATCCTTGCCATTAACTCCTTCTTATCCATTACCTTTGACTTTTCGGAGACAAACAAAGGAGCTTCATAGGTCACCTCTCCACGCTCACATGCAATGCACGCTTCAAGCATCTCATTGAATACTTCAACAGGATGAAATATGATGGAAGTGTAGTCAGCATATCTATCTCTCACCACCTTGAGGCTTGTCATATTTTCTTCTCGCTCTTGAGTTCCCCTAGGCACAACTACACTCAAAGAAGTATAGAAGTTTGTGAGTGTGTCGATGTCTGCTTTGGAGAACCAAATGTTGTCCATACAACCCTTGCCTTCTGTAAGACCTATGATATTAAGGATATCTTATGCTTTCCATGGACACAATCATTAAGTCTTTCAAACTGAATCAAATACTTGATCTCATGTTTGAATATACAGATGGTTGCAGGATAGCAATGGAATGAAGTTATCTTTGCAAATTGTTCTGAAGTGAGTCTTTTGACCTCCTTTGCTTCTTTGGTGATCTGATTAAGTTTTGAGACCTTTCTCTTCAAATCATAATGATTAAGTTTTGTGACCTTTCTCTTCAAATCACGATTTGGAGAACCAAATGTTGTCCATACAACCCTTGCCTTCTGTAAGACCTCTGATATTAAGGATATCTTATGCTTTCCATGGACATAATGATTAAGTCTTTCAAACTGAATCAAATACTTGATCTCATGTTTGAATATACAGATGGTTGCAGGATAACAATGGAATGAAGTTATCTTTGCAAATTGTTTTGAAGTGAGTCTTTTGACCTCCTTTGCTTCTTTGGTGATCTGATTACAAGCATAAGCCCAATGTTGACCATCAATGGACTGGAATCTACAATGAAGGAGGAAATCCTTCTTTGCTTTCTTTAACATATTCTCACCTTGTGCCTCTTGGCCTTGTTCATGTGGAATATTTTTAAAAGTGTCTTTAAAGAATCGAGTAAAGGTTTCCTCGAAATGTGTAGGCCCTATAAATGTAATTTGATCCAAAAAGCTATTTTTGATTGGACAAAACATTATTGGACGCAGGACCATGTTGCTTGCCACAGGTTTCTTTCCATCTCTCAAAGCCTCGTATATTTGCAGTGCATAGGATATATCAAGGTTTCAGCTATTAGTAAAGACAGCTGCGGTTTCCACATCTTTGGCATTCACAAACCACGTCCTTTGACCCTAGATATATCCCACATCATCATCTATTACTGCTTCATTAAGATGTAGATTGAGATTTTTGATTGATGTGAGTTCATCCTGATCATCTTCAGCTTTAGGTTCTGTGTCTTCTTCATCTTTCTCTTCTTTTAACCGTTTTTCATGCACATGATCTTTCTCTATAGTGGGACGATGCCTTTTTCTACTGCTTGGAATCGTGGCTCTTGCAGTACTAGCCTTTTGCATTTCATGTCGTGGTTTGCTAGCAAGAGCTTCTAGCATAACTGCAGTGGATCGACCTTCATCTTCTTCAATTTTTTTAAATTCCCGTGCACTCAAGGCTTGTGTTTCATCATCCTTAGTGACATCCACCATTTCTTGCTCTAGAAGTTTGCGCTCATATTCTACACATTTGTGACAGTGTGCATGTTCTTCTTGCCCCTGCATCGAAGTCTATGCTTGATCTCCTTCATGTGAAGATCCTTGAATTTGAGGAGCATATTGTGCATCCTGAAAGTACTCAAACATAATCTTTTCATGCATCCTTTTTGCCACCACACTAGGAAATTGCTCCAAGTATATGCAAGAGCCTCCAATGCACTTTGCAGCTCTGGAAACTTTGACGGTTGAGGAGGAGACATCACAAAGGTCTTTGAGTCTCTCCTTGACACAACAAAATGAAAACTGCCAACTTCAGGATCTGAACTCTTTGTGAAAATATCCATAAAATTCTCTTTTGGCTCTATCATTATGCCTACTACAAGGCTTGAAGTCATATCTTTTTTGAAGAATGTAGCATCCCATGGATCGTCATCATTGAACTCCCTTTTTGACATAAGTAGAAAGAGTCTCTTTTTGTTTTGATGAAGAAACCAAGCTCTTCTGCCCATGTGATATCGAGTCCACCTACCAAAGCCATTGGGGCTATATTCCTTTCCTTTCAAATTCAAAGTGACATCAGAGACCCATGCTCTAATCTTAGATTCATTTAGGCTAGCCCCCACATCAGTTGATTGCTCCATAATCCTACAAGAAAAGATAATGAAGAATTTAGATACATACAAGTAAAGTACAATATACAATGCTTGATACAATAAATGTGGGAAATAGCCCAAAAGGCTCTACAAGGCTTCATATGGCAATAAATGTGACCAATAGCATGTAAAGATAGTGGGAGAGAGGTAAGGAGACTCACTTGCGGCTTTCTCACATGCACAATGGGGGAATACACACAAAGGTGGAGGCTGAAAACAGTTTTCCTCTTCTTAGTTGTGAAAGCCAAAAGAACTCTAGTACAAAGAAAATAGAAGAACCCTATATGTGGGTCTCAAACCAAACTCAACTAACTAAGGTGGCATACTAACTGAGCCACAAACTAGAGTAGATAAGGATAGCTGTCATCCAGCTATTATTTGTGGGCGGTGTACCAACCGCATCTCCAGCTAACAAGTCGGTGACGTAAATACACAACGGTCACCTTGGCATATCGCGAGTGGAGCTCAATATCTCAACACTCCCCCTTGAGCTCGATCCCAATTCCTGCACACCAAGCAGGTCTCTGAACTTGCGCAGCTTCTCTGTGCCCAATGCTTTCGTGAATATGTCAGCTACCTGATCCTCTGTGCTGACATAAACTAGATCAATAAGACCTAGTAACACCTTCTCCCACACATAGTGATAATGCACCTCAATGTGCTTTGTTCTAGCATGAAAGACTGGGTTCTTTGCCAAGTGTATGCTGCTCATGTTGTCACAATAAATGACAACTGGCCCATCTGTAGACTGATGCATATCATAGAGTAGCTTATGCAACCAAGCTACCTCACATGCAGCCATTGCTGCACCCCTATACTCAGCCTCTGTGCTCGACAAGGCAATTGTAGGCTGTTTCTTGCTGCTCCAAGTGACTGCAGCACTCCCAAAAGAGAACACATATCCACTGGTAGATCGTCTATTAGAAATACTACCAACAATCAGCATCAGTGTATCCATGCAATTGTATCTGAACCCCAGCCTCATAAAATAGTCCATACTGCAATGTGGACTTCACATACCTGAGTATGCGTCTAGCCGCATCCAAATGCAGTTTCCTTGGAGCCTGCATAAACTGACTTACCAATCCAACAGCATAGCTCAAATCTGGCCTGGTAATAGTCATGTAAATTAAACTTCCTACTATACGTCTGTACATAGTAGGGTCTTCCAGAAGCTCACCTGCATCTGCGCTCAGCTTCACATTCTGCTCCAAAGGAACTGAAATAGGCTTACAGCCTGTCATCCCATATTTGGACAGCATGTCCAATCCGTATTGCCTCTGCAAGAGCTGTATCCCACTTGGTGATCTAATCACCTCAATGCCCAAGAAATAACGCAGCTCTCCCAAATCCTTCATCTCAAACTTCTGCCTCAATAGCATTTTCACATGAAGGATATCTTCATCACTATCACCCGTGATGATCAAATCATCAACATAAATGACCAGTAGCATAATCCCTTTCTCTGTTTTTCTCACCTAGAGTGAGAAATCTGCCTTGGAAATCTGAAAGCCAATAGTGACAAGACACTGTCCTATCTTGTCAGACCATGCTCTAGGTGCTTGCTTCAAGCCATACAAGGCTTTCTTCAACCTGCAAACAAACTCAGGATGAGTAGCATGAACATAACCTGCTGGCTGCTCCATAAAGACCTCTTCTTGCAAATCACCATGCAAGAAGGCATTCTTTACATCCATCTGATGTAAAGACCATCCCTTTGATGCAGCCATAGCAATGGCTGCTCTTACGGTTGCCATCCTTGCAACCGGGCTGAAAGTTTCTTCATAATCAATGCCATATGTCTGTGCATACCCCTTGACAACTAATCTTGCCTTGTATCTATTCACAGAACCATCTGCATTGTGCTTGATCTTATAAACCCACTTACAGCCAATTGCATTCTTGTCTTTAGGCAAAGGCACCAATTCCCATGTAGCATTTGCATCCAAGGCATCCATTTCTTCATCCATGGCTTTCTCCCATTTTTCATTTCCCATGGCTTGCTCAAAAGAAGTGGGTTCTGGTTCCTGTATCACTTTGACCATATAGGCATAGTGAATGGCTGTAAATCCATCATATTTCAGCCTATCCACAGGATACTTAACCCTAGTAGACCTGTGCAAAATAGGCTCACTTCCAGGTGCTCTCAAAACATCCCTGGTCTTCCTTACTCCAGGTGTAACAACAGAGGGAATACCCAACTCATCATCAATGCTCTGTTCAGAGCCACTGGATTCACCATCCACACAAGAGTGACTTGCATTCACATCAAACATGGGCTGATCTACCTTCTCTTTTCCTTTTCGTGATACCTGCATACCACTCTCTGCATTGCTTTGAGGAGATTCTCCTGATCTCAATCTGCCTATCCATGGCAAAGTATGTGAACCACTGCTAGAGGACACTCCAGGTCCACTCATATTTTGTGATTGCTGCTGTGAATTTTGTGCAGCATTACCATTTTGTGCATCTACATCAATCATCACATTTACTGGTTTATACCAGCTGCTCATCTCATCAAAAACAACATCTCTGCTCACTGTGAACTTACGTGTAGAAGGGTTATAGCATCTATACCCTTTTTGCTGCAGAGAATAACCAATAAAGATGCACTTCTCAGCTTTTGGATCCAACTTGGACCTCAACTCATCTGGCACATGGACATAGGCAATGCAACCAAAAATTTTCAAATGAGAAATATCTGGTTTCCTACCAGTATACATCTCCTCTGGCGTCATGCCATGTATTGCTGCAATGGGAGTCCTATTCATTATATAAACTGCTGTAGCAACTGCTTCAGCCCAATAATAATCTGGTAGATCTTTTTCATTTAGCATAGCCCGAGATACCTCTCCAATATGCCTGTTTTTCCTTTCTGCAATTCCATTTTGCTGTGGGGTATGACTGCATGAATATTGCTGCTTTATACCATGCTCCTGCAAGAACCTTGCAAACTCATTTGAGAGGTACTCTCCCCCTCCATCTGACCTTAGGCATTTTATTTGCAGGCCTGTTTCTTTTTCAACCATAGCTTTGAAAGCTTTGAAGTGCCCAAACACTTCACTTTTCTTTTTCATAAAATACACCCACAGTTTTCTGCTGAAGTCATCAATAAAAGTGACAAAATAGTGACAGCCTCCAATAGATGTAGCTTTAGTAGTCCACACATCAGAGTGGATTAATTCCAATGGCTTTTTACTCTCTTGAACATGCCTAGGAAAAGGTTTCCTTGCCTGTTTCCCAAATTGACAGGCTTCACAAACCTTGTGCATTTCTGCAACCTTGAATTTAGGCAATCCTGCAACAATATTTTGAGCTTGCATTGATTTAAGTCGCTGTATATTAACATGACCAATGCGTTTGTGCCAGATATCAATATCTGCAACTACACCGGTCCCATGTGCAAACATTGCTGCACTCAATTCAGGCATGTCCGCATCCAACGTAAACATCCTGCCCTTCTTCTTTCCTTTTGCTATCAAGCGACCGTTATTTTTCATATCCTCAACAAAGCATCCATGAGGATTAAATCTAACCTGCAAGCCCTGCTCAACCATTTGACCAATAGAAACCAGGTTCTTGGTGATGTTCTAGACATGAAATACATCGGACAGGTATTTCTTTTTCCCATCCTACGTAGACAAAGGAATTTTACCAATCTGCACAATAGGATGTGCAATATCATCACCAGTCTCCACAAATCCTGGCTTTTCCATTTTCCTTGCATCTTGCATCCATTCTGCATGACCTGTCATGTGGTTTGACACACCTGAGTCAACGTACCACACATCATTTTGTTCTTCTGCACTTGTCACAGAATTGGTCATATGCTGCACCATAAATAGATGCTCATTTCTGTCATCACCCTGCCTACTAGAAGATGCATAATTGCCTTGCTGCAATTTTCCATTCATAATGTCATTCTGCTTTTTATAGCAGTCCTTAGCCATATGACCCATTTTGCCACAGTAGTAGCATTCAACACTGCTGTTTGCATTTTGGCCTCTCTACCATCCACCACAGCCTCTTTGGCTCCCCCTACCTCTAGAGTTACCACGTCCTCCTGCATAGGACTGGTTTTCTTGCGTTTGCTGCATATTCTGATTTCTACCACAGCCTGCAGATCGGCCTCCTCTACCTCTGCCTCTACCTCTGCCAGCATTTGAGTAGAAGACAGTTTCTTTTGAAGTTCCTCCTGAAGAAGATGCACCCCCATTTCTCTGCTCTTCAGAAATTAGAAGAGCAAACAACTCTTCAAAATCTGGAAATTTTTCACGGACGGCAATGGATGTCCGGAACTGCGCATAATCCTTTCCTAGACCATTCAAGGTCACAGAAACTAGATCATCATCTTCCACTGGCGACCCAATGGAAGCAAGTGCATCTGCAATTTTCTTCACCTTCATGTGGTAGTCGTTTATGCTCAAATTTTCTCTCTGCACATTATGCAACTCCTGTTTGAGCTGCATTTTCCTGGCTTGTGTATTTGTGTTGTACATTTTTGCCAAAGTATCCCATGCCTCCTTTGGCATACTTGCATCCTGAATATGCACAATCATGGAGTCCGAAATACTGATAGACAGCCAGTACATAACTTTCCTGGCTCTCTCATGCCATCCTTTAAATGCCTACATTTCCTGTTGATTGGGAACATTAGGAAGAACAGGTTCTTCTTCATTTCCTGTAATGAACTCCCAATAGCCTTTTCCCATAAGGAAATTTGTCATTCTAAACTTCCATGCCTGGAAGTTGTTCTTGTCAAGCTTTTCAGTGACAATCTGCGAAAGAGAATCAGATGCCATTTCAGAACACCGCAAAATATTCTATCACTACAAAAAACACAGTTTTTGCCTCACACGGGCAGATCTGCAAAACTGACGAAAGTGGTATTTCACCACACAGTCACTTCCTAGTGATGATTTTGCATCAACAGGCAACAAGCATGAATCTGCAAATCCCAATATCTCTGCACACAGGCATACCATGCAATTTCTGCGGCAACTTTTCACTGACTAGCCGAGCAGTGGTCGCACAACCAAAACAGGGCCTTTTTCTGAGTGCCTACGAAGAACTTCCGCCTTCAAAACGGGCCCCGAGATGGCCTCGAATCAGAAAAATAAAGTCACTCAGGGCTTTGCCCTGTCCCGCAGCATATACTGCGCTCTTGCCACACCACGAAGGGCGTCTCAATCTGAGACAATGCACTCTTGCACTTCTGGATGTGCTACCTACAGAGATTTGCTCCCAAACTCAAAATAGGAAAGCAACACTGGTCCTCTTACCAGGACACCGCGAACTTGGTTTGCTTTCTTGAGCTCCTTACCACGAACAAGGCTCTAATACCATGTAAAGATAGTGGGAGAGAGGGAAGAAGCCTCACTTGCGGCTTTCTCACATGCACAATGGGGGAATACACACAAAGGTGGAGGCTGAAAACAGTTTTCCTCTTCTTAGTTGTGAAAGCCAAAAGAACTCTAGTACAAAGAAAATAGAAGAACCCTATATGTGGGTCTCAAACCAAACTCAACTAACTAAGGTGGCATACTAACTGAGCCACAAACTAGAGTAGATAAGGATAGCTGTCATCCAGCTATTATTCGTGGGCGGTGTACCAACCGCATCTCCAGCTAACAAGTCGGTGACGTAAATACACAACGGTCACCCTGGCATATCGCGAGTGGAGCTCGATATCTCAACATAGCAGAGCGGGCTTTCCAAAGTATTTTATAGCAATAAATGTGGAAAATAGCCTAGAAGGCTTTACAAGGCTTAAATATTTATACAAATGTAAGAAAATTAGTCAATAAAGCTTTACAATGAAATAAAATGCCCTCTAGTGATAAAGCTTCAATCTTCATGATGACACGTAATCTGTCCATCCATTGATTTGACCTCTAATGATAAAGCTTCAATCTTCATGATGACATGTAATCTGTCCATCCATTGATATCTGTGCACTGATACCCAACTGATGCAATCTACCCATTAAAAACTGTTCCATTGATATCCACTTATGCAGCCCACTGATACTCGTTAAATAATGAATGATCGGGATGGTCGGGTTTATTACAAGTCACTTCATATGGTAATAAATGTGAAAAATAGCCTAGAAGCTTTACAAGGTTTTTTATGATAATAAATGAGCTTAAATATTTGTACAAATGCAATAAAAATAACCAATAAAGATTTACAATGAAATAAAATGACTACTATAATCATGAAGCTCCAATATGTCCCATGACATGTAATCT